>NC_139643.1:4332947-4382947 GCF_964638095.1 Poromitra crassiceps | reverse complement strand
GTTAAGGGTTCAGTGTCTTGCTCAAGGACACTTCGGCACACTGCCGGGAGGAGCCAGCCTCGAACCGGGAACCTTCCGATTCCCAGGCGACAGCTCTACCTCCTGAGCTAATGGTTAAGATAAGAAGCTAAAACGCCAGTGGTTCCACAGTCTGGATGAAAACCTGATGGGCTGCACTGACATCTATAGGCCTGTGACGAGCACTGCAGCTTCTTGGAGCTTTTAGCAGCAGCCTCATGCTGTCATTAGAGAGTTTAAGCAACAGCATCGAGACCCACTTTTCACGTGTGTGATTCTATCTAACCACCTCCCCCCGTTACAGCCCAGCTGCTGACGACGTGAGGAGGAGTTTGATGTACCCGGCAGTACGCCTAGCTGTTAGCATGTGAATTACAAGTTTTCATCATATTTGTCACTGTCATTCTATGTATATTCGATTCTATGTGTTTCCAGGACTACAGCAGTTTAGTGATATGTGCTTCCAGGACTACAGCAGCTTAGTGATGTGTGCTTCCAGGACTACAGCAGCTTAGTGATGTGTGCTTCCAGGACTACAGCAGTTTAGTGATATGTGCTTCCAGGACTACAGCAGCTTAGTGATGTGTGCTTCCAGGACTACAGCAGTTTAGTGATATGTGCTTCCAGGACTACAGCAGCTTAGTGATATGTGCTTCCAGGACTACAGCAGCTTAGTGATGTGTGCTTCCAGGACTACAGCAGTTTAGTGATATGTGCTTCCAGGACTACGGCAGCTTAGTGATGTGTGCTTCCAGGACTACAGCAGCTTAGTGATATGTGCTTCCAGGACTACAGCAGTTTAGTGATATGTGCTTCCAGGACTACGGCAGCTTAGTGATGTGTGCTTCCAGGACTACAGCAGTTTAGTGATATGTGCTTCCAGGACTACAGCAGCTTAGTGATGTGTGCTTCCAGGACTACAGCAGTTTAGTGATATGTGCTTCCAGGACTACAGCAGTTTAGTGATATGTGCTTCCAGGACTACAGCAGTTTAGTGATATGTGTTTCCAGGACTACAGCAGTTTAGTGATATGTGCTTCCAGGACTACAGCAGCTTAGTAATATGTGCTTCCAGGACTACAGCAGTTTAGTGATATGTGCTTCCAGGACTACAGCAGCTTAGTAATATGTGCTTCCAGGACTACAGCAGTTTAGTGATATGTGCTTCCAGGACTACAGCAGTTTAGTGATATGTGCTTCCAGGACTACAGCAGTTTAGTGATATGTGCTTCCAGGACTACAGCAGTTTAGTGATATGTGCTTCCAGGACTACAGCAGTTTAGTGATATGTGTTTCCAGGACTACAGCAGTTTAGTGATATGTGCTTCCAGGACTACAGCAGTTTAGTGATATGTGCTTCCAGGACTACAGCAGTTTAGTGATATGTGCTTCCAGGACTACAGCAGTTTAGTGATATGTGTTTCCAGGACTACAGCAGTTTAGTGATATGTGTTTCCAGGACTACAGCAGTTTAGTGATATGTGCTTCCAGGACTACAGCAGCTTAGTGATATGTGCTTCCAGGACTACAGCAGCTTAGTGATATGTGCTTCCAGGACTACAGCAGTTTAGTGATATGTGCTTCCAGGACTACAGCAGCTTAGTGATATGTGCTTCCAGGACTACAGCAGCTTAGTGATATGTGCTTCCAGGACTACAGCAGTTTAGTGATATGTGCTTCCAGGACTACAGCAGCTTAGTGATATGTGCTTCCAGGACTACAGCAGCTTAGTGATATGTGCTTCCAGGACTACAGCAGTTTAGTGATATGTGCTTCCAGGACTACAGCAGTTTAGTGATATGTGCTTCCAGGACTACAGCAGTTTAGTGATATGTGCTTCCAGGACTACAGCAGCTTAGTGATATGTGCTTCCAGGACTACAGCAGCTTAGTGATATGTGCTTCCAGGACTACAGCAGCTTAGTGATATGTGCTTCCAGGACTACAGCAGTTTAGTGATATGTGCTTCCAGCCAGGACTACAGCAGTTTAGTGATATGTGCTTCCAGGACTACAGCAGCTTAGTGATATGTGCTTCCAGGACTACGGCAACCCGGTTGGAACCCCGTCGACGGGGGTAATTTTTTACTAGCAAATGTTAAATGTTCAACAGTTATAGCATAGCATAGCACGCGCCTTATTATTTTCTAGTGTCATGGCTGCATCAAGGACTTCTTGTTTGGTGACACTCACCTCCTCATTATCAGTACGGTATATTGCCCACTATAAATGAGTTGCTTTTCACACAGTGGAACAAATCATACAACTTTCTGCCACAATCGACCCTTTTCACGGGGGCCATTTTGTGTCAAAAAGGCAGAATAAACACAGGTGCAAGCAAAACACTAATGAGGGTTTTCAAATTTCAATCATGGAAGTTTGAAACCCTCACTAGTTTTTTGCTTGCACCTGAGTTTACCCTGCCTTTTCGACACAAAATGGCCCCCGTGAGAAGGGTCAATAGACAAATGTTCTCAGGGCCACTTGCTCCATCGATGTAGGATGGTAGAGATGTTTGACAAGAATTGATAGTTCTGGACTATTGTTTTGTAACTTTTTTATATTCTCGTTTCTCTTAATGAAACTAAAATTAGTCCTATATTCAAATAAGGAACCATATACTTTTTGCCTGATTCAGCACATTCTTTAAAAGCCCTTTTGGCCTTAGTGTGCAGCTCTTCTACATAGTCATTCTGACATGGCCTTTACGTTGATAAAAAAGGCCTACTGGGGATGGAGAGAGACTCCACAATAGGGCCTGGGGGTTAGCAGTTAGCAGTACCAGTGAACTGTGGGCTCAGGACCTGGGGGTTAGCAGTTAGCAGTACCAGTGAACTGTGGGCTCAGGGCCTGGGGGTTAGCAGTTAGCAGTACCAGTGAACTGTGGGCTCAGGGCCTGGGGGTTAGCAGTTAGCAGTACCAGTGAACTGTGGGCTCAGGGCCTTAGCAGTTAGCAGTACCAGTGAACTGTGGGCTCAGGGCCTGGGGTTAGCAGTTAGCAGTACCAGTGAACTGTGGGCTCAGGGCCTGGGGGTTAGCAGTTAGCAGTACCAGTGAACTGTGGGCTCAGGGCCTGGGGGTTAGCAGTTAGCAGTACCAGTGAACTGTGGGCTCAGGGCCTGGGGGTTAGCAGTTAGCAGTACCAGTGAACTGTGGGCTCAGGGCCTGGGGGTTAGCAGTTAGCAGTACCAGTGAACTGTGGGCTCAGGGCCTGGGGGTTAGCAGTTAGCAGTACCAGTGAACTGTGGGCTCAGGGCCTTAGCAGTTAGCAGTACCAGTGAACTGTGGGCTCAGGGCCTGGGGGTTAGCAGTTAGCAGTACCAGTGAACTGTGGGCTCAGGGCCTGGGGGTTAGCAGTTAGCAGTACCAGTGAACTGTGGGCTCAGGGCCTGGGGGTTAGCAGTTAGCAGTACCAGTGAACTGTGGGCTCAGGGCCTGGGGGTTAGCAGTTAGCAGTACCAGTGAACTGTGGGCTCAGGGCCTGGGGGTTAGCAGTTAGCAGTACCAGTGAACTGTGGGCTCAGGGCCTGGGGGTTAGCAGTACCAGTGAACTGTGGGCTCAGGGCCTGGGGGTTAGCAGTACCAGTGAACTGTGGGCTCAGGGCCTGGGGGTTAGCAGTTAGCAGTACCAGTGAACTGTGGGCTCAGGGCCTGGGGGTTAGCAGTTAGCAGTACCAGTGAACTGTGGGCTCAGGGCCTGGGGGTTGTGCAGCAGGTCTTTCCACAGCAGCTCCATCTCCGGGATCCGAGCGACAATCTGCAGCAACCGAACTAGATCTCTACCGATGATGAAACACTCCATGAACTACAGAGAGAGAGAGAGAGAGGGAGAGAGACAGAGAATATGAATTGGCAGAATATCTCTCTACTGTCAGAGATAGAAAGCAGAGACAGATCCTCACCAGGTACAGGCTCAGTGATCACCAATTGGAAATAAAAAAAAGGACGATACAAAAAATCATGGCAACCAAAACAAAAGAGAACATGTGGTCACTGTTTGACAGGTGAGGTCGAGACGGAGATGCACTTCCTCCTAGAATGTGAAAAATTTGAAGTACGGAACATTTACTTTAACAAGTTCAACTCTATATTTCCAGACTTCAAAGAGCTTAACGAGCTTTCCAAATTAGGGCTGTCCTAAAGGATTTTTTTCTTTTAGTTTAATCTGCCTATTTTTTTCGATTAGTCGATTAATTTTTTAAGAAAATATACTGAACCTCAAATTCAAAAGGATTGCTGACACATTCATGTTTAAACTGGAGTAATATGCAGTTAAGATAATCACTGGCATGTTTTCATTAGTGTGGGGCAAGGAAAGTAATTGCAATTATTTAACTTACATTAATTTAAAGGCAGGGATGCAAAGCATGGGTAATGAAAAAGGTGACAGATACCAGGGGAGACATAAAACCACTCATAATCCTCCCATTTTAGGATGAAGGTAACTGGTTTGCACCCCTGTAAGTGGCTAATGTTACTACTAACAAACACGTTCCACGTGTTGATATAATAATATGCCTGGCCAAAAAGTACATTCAACAGGACTGACTTGGTGCCGTCTGTCCTCTCCTCCCTCCTTGTCTCCTTACCTTCTCCCTGAGCATGCTGATGCAGAAATCCACCTCCTTCTGTCTGAGAGGCAGCAGGGTGGGCGTGCCGTGGTCCACGATCAGACGCAGGTACGTGTACACCGACATCCCTATCAGCATACCGCTCTTCGCCACCCACTCCCTGTGAATGTGTGTTAGAGAGAGAGGACAGGGAGGAAACAAAACCGATTTTCATCCAGAAAGAAAGAAAAAAAATAAACAAGACAATAAAGTCTGTTAAAGAAAATCAACAGAGACAAGTCACTCGGACTGCAACTAATTATTTAATTATCGATTAATCTGTTGATCATTTTCTTGATTAATCGATTAGTTGTTTGGTCTATAAAATGTCAGAAAATTGAGAAAAATGTCGTTCAGTGTTTTTCACGAAGCCCAAGATGACGTCCTCAAATCTCTTGTTTTGTCCACAATGCAAAGATGTTCAGTTTACTGTCATAGAGGTGTAAAGAAACCAGAAAATATTCACATTTTAGAAGCTGGAATCTTTTCTTTTTCTGAACTTTTTCTTATAAAATTACTCAAAGAGATTCATCAATTATCAAAATAGTTGTCGATTAATTTTCTGTCGATCGACTAACCGAATAATCGTTGCAGCTCTACGACACTGCAGCTGTGACTCTTCCATGACTTTCCAAAACTTTTTATGACCTACTCAGACCTTCCATGACCTAAATCTGTTCCTCCTTCCTGGTTTGTTCTATAGAGCTGTGCATCTTCACTGATCTCACGATTCGATACGATTCGATTATACAAGTCTACGATTCAATTCGATTCGATTATACGATGCATCTTAAAGCCCCACTCAGTAAGTTTTCCACTGCGCCCTCTGCGTGCATTAGTATCGATAACGATATCGCCGTTCAAAGTCAACAAAACACAGCGCCAGAAGCTCTATGTACATGTTGTGACATCGGGTACTCACCACGTGATGAAATAATAATCCATAGTTCCGTGAAACATCATTTTCGTAGCAAATCTGAATCGAGTAACTTCCTCGTTTTCATGAACACAGCGCTTACGCTGTACAGCGCATCCGCGCATGGTTTTCTTTTTTCTTTTTTCTTGCTACGGGACGTGACAGACAAACTGCTTAGTCCCAGTGCTGGCCAATGGAGGGCGGTGTGGGATAAATAAAGACGAGGGTCTCGCTATTAAAAGTCAATCTACCATGTCCTGTGACTAAAAAGCAGTTATATTTCAGTAAAAAATGTCAAAAATCTTACTGATTGGGGCTTTAGATCGATGCATCACTTTTTCCGCAATACATGATTTATTTTTTCTCACTTTCTTTTTTCTCACTGTGTGGCTACTTTTAAAATAAAAGTGCATTTGGAAATGCATTGTATTATGATCCATAATTAAAACAAACAACTGCATGTACTTACATTCTATTTTATTTGATTATAATTTTTTTTTTTTTTTTTTTTTAAATAAATAATCGATTTCTGATATTTGTTAATCGATTCAGAATCGTCCTATTAAGCATCGCGATGCATCTCTGAATCGATTATTTTCAGCAGCTCTATTGTTCTAGTGAGCGGGCGATATATTGGTATCTTTAACAAGTTATTTCCGAGCAACTTGATTGGACAAGAGGCATTCCATGAGTGCTGATGTAACAGCACGGGATGCATCACTGTCTGTATATCAGTCCACTTCACAGCTGTTCTAATGTAAGTTAACATTGATGAGGTTGCGTTCACAGCATTGTGCGCAGTAGGGACAATGATATGGATACATTTTAAGCTAGAATTGTGCTAACCTAAAGTAGCTAGCTTAGCTTGCTTGCAGTCGGGAAATAGTTTACCTGTTAATTGGCAACACTTGGTAGCGTTTAGGGATGTGCCGGTATGAGATTCTGACGGTATGATAACCTTATTAGGCAAAAATACCACGGTGTCACGGCATCATGCACCTATATGTAAAATCTGTGTGTAAAAAATAAGTAAAAATCGATGTAAAAAAAAGTCATAAATGTATTTTATTTTTAAATAACATAAACTTACTATATTATATACTTTTATACCTCTCGAACCACAGGGTTCATACATATTTTGATTAATGATTTCCATGACTTTTCCATGACTTCAAACCAAATTTCCATGACCAAACATTTTGTAAAGTCTCGGTGTATACATGAAAAGTCAGTGAGTAAAAATATTATATGTATTGTAACTACTAACAGATGACAATAATTGAAAAACTAACATGTTCATTTAGTACTAAAACATGTTACTAGCCCCAAGCCTGACGACAACAAAGATCTTGAGTAGGGCTGGGCGATATGGACCAAAAATAATATCTCAGTATTTTTAGGCTGAATGGCAATAATATTTATCTCTGTAATTTCTACGAAGTGTGCTAAATGTTCAGTTGGGCTGCGTGGGCGATATGGACAAAATCAATCTTACAAAATAGATTTACACAATGAGATTTTTGATAAACAATCATGGGAATATAACGACTAACGTTAAGTGGGTAAAGGCAAATTATAGAACAGTCTGATAAGTTCAGAAAATGACATCAATTTACTGTAATGCAGCCTTTAAAACCAGGAAGACAACACTTATGCAATATCACAATATTACCATAACAAAATCTAAGACGATATCAAGTATAATCTAGTCACAATATTGGCCAGCCCTAACCTTGAGTGCCATGCAGAAACACAGACACAATTTGCAGAAAAACGTGATTATTAGATTTGATTATCAATACAACTAGAACGACCGCACCGCGGTATATGCCTCCGCCATGTCTGTCCAGACTTTGACATTTGAGGCAAATGTGAAGAAATTCCGTCAAGGCGTTACTGAGATACCGCGTTAACGCGCTTGAAAATGGCTTTCGTGAGGTCACAGTGAGCTTGACCTTTGACCACCAAAATGTACGGTAATCAGTTCATCCTTGAGTCCAAGTGGACGTTTGAGCCAAATGTGATGAAATTCCGTCAAGGCGTTCCTGAGATATGGCGTTAACGAACATCGGACAGACGGACAACCCCAAACCATAATGCCTCCAGCTTGGCTATCGCCGGCGGAGGCATTAAAATGCTACATGTTCCCTGAGAAAAGCCTCTCTGCAGCTGCAAAACAACAGTTTGATTGCTGAACGTACTTCTGCTCCACCAAGATGTCCAGGACATTCTCTGCCAGCCACAGGTTCTTATTGGAGATGTCCCCACCTGCACACGCACGCACGCACACGCACACACACACACACACACACACACACACAAACAAACATGCGCGCGCACACACACATTGTTCTCCAGTTTAGGATAATTGAAATGGTCGTGTGTGTCTGTGTGTGTGTGTGTGTGTGTGTCTGTGCGTGGGTGTGTGTGTGTGTGTTTGTCTGTGTGTGTGTGTGTGTGTGTGTGTGTGTGTGTGTGTGTCTGTGCATGGGTGTGTGTGTGTGTGTGTGTGTGTGTGTGTGTGTCTGTGCGTGTGTGTGTGTGTGTGCGTGGGTGTGTGTGCGCGCGCGTTTGCGTTCTGTGTTTGACCTGCGATCTGTTTCATCAGCGTCATGACGACCCCGTCGGCTCCCAGCAGTCCGCTCTTCACCAGCTCTTTGACCAGCCACACCAGCTGCACACACACACACACACACACACGCGCACACACACACACACACACACACACGCATACATATATATATATATATATGTACACGTACACATACACATACATGAACACACACATACATGAACACACACACGTACACATACACAAACAGGTGGTTCATTACTGGTTTGGTTTACTGCAGGTAAATATGGAAGGGGGGGGGGGGGGGGGGGGCTAGAAGCGTACCTGTGTTCGGGGAACATCCTGTAGCTTGAGGAACTTCTCCATGAGGATCTGGTTGATCTTCACCAGAATCACGTTCATCCCATCTCTGTTGACCAGCGTTAGGTCTCTGTAAGACTGAGCATGCACACGCACGCACGCACACACACACACACACACACACACACACACACACACACACACACACACACACACACACACACACACACACACACACACACACACACAGTTCAGTGTTTAGTTACATACTTTCCATTTTGGCCTTTTGCAAATAGAAACATGCCAGTAGACATAGACCAGTAGGTGGCAGTCTCTCACCCTCTGGGCCTGAGTGGGCTCTGTGAGGACCAGACTGAACAGACCCAAACACACTTCCTCATGCTGCTGCTGGCCTTTACACACCTGGGGGGGGAGGCAGAGAGATAGGGTAGAAGTTAGAGGAAGACCAGGATCTGGAGAGATTGTGGTGGGTGGACCTTGCTAGGACCCCTTTGGGGGGTTTGGGGGGCCATGCCCCCCGTAAGAAAAATGTGTACATTTTAAATTCAAATGCATGAATCTGGTTCACTTTGAGAACAAATGTAAGAGGCTAGATGTATGAAGAAAACATAAAATTACACAGCCTCTCTTTACTGTGCTGTGGTTTTTACAATGATGAATTTAGCCTTTTAGTCATAAAGATTATTGAAAGATATTCCATATTCCAGACTGAAATGTTATAACAGAAGTGGAGTATTGGCCAGAATGACATGAACATTTGGACACTTATTCAGCCGGTATCTTGTATGTTGCTTTCAGGTGCACTGTAAAAAAAAAAAAAAAAAAAAATTTAATGTATAAAGTAGCCGGTAGACCAGAGGCCAGTAGGCGGAGAAATAGTCGGGGCTTGGGGAACTCCCTGCCTTGTCCCTTGTCTGCTCCACACCATTAAATTGTATGCGATGCAGGAGTTTTCTCCTTATTGTAAACAAACATTGTGATTGGATGTAATAAGACTCTGGGACAGATGAACCATATTTAGGGGGTTTTCGGTGTAGAGCGGACGTCCACAGCAAGACTTCCGCTTCCGTAATTGTTTACAGTCCGACATGTCTCATATGCAGTTATCTGGTTAGAGAGATGAGCCTGAATGCCATCTGGAGCTAAAACACCCACAAAAAGTATCGATTCATCAACTCCATCTTATTCTCAATGTCTCACATATCAAATGAAATGTAAACAATGACAGTGGCACACGGAATTGGGTGTGTTGGTGCGGATGTGTCTGTCCAGGAGTCTATAGAGCACCATGTCCGCTCTACACCGTCTGTCCAGGGGCCGGTTGCACCAACTGGTCTTAACTATGCCTGGTCGTAACTCCTATGTCGGTCTTAGTTAAGATCATGGACTTACACCTGTTGCACCAACACGGCTTATGTCTGGTCTTAACTATGCTGGTCGTAGCAATGCGCGTCCATGTGAATTGCCAGGGAATGCACCCTGATTGGATGATGTTGCAAAAAATGTGCCTCGCGACCTGCTTGGAGCGCTGTGCCACTACGCTCTCTCAGCCACTACTGTAAAACACCCTCCCTCCTCCCACCCTCCCTCGCTCCGGGGGAAAGATAGCGGCGATTGAGCCAGAAAGACAGTCTGAATGAAATTGAATGTAACGTTCCCAATTCTATGTATTACATTCTAAAAAATTTACGGCAACATTTTGGAAGGCTAAGCCACACAACTAGTTAGTTATAATCTAACATCGTGCTTTCAAAGACGGCGAACTGGCGGGGTTACGACGATGACGGTCAAAAAGGTCTCCGCGGAGATCTCTGTTACAGGCAGGCGCTACGCCTCCTCCTGACCAGGCGTAGGAGTTACGCCTGGGCGTAGTGAAAATAAGGCTTAAGCCGTCTTGGTGCAACCGGCGTAGCTGTTAGGTCGTAAAGTTACGACCAACTTAGCTTAAGACCAGTGTAAGACCAGTTGGTGCAACCGGCCCCTGGAGTCTATAGACCACCATGTCCGCTCTACACCGTCTGTCCAGGAGTCTATAGAGCACCACAGGGATGATGTCTTTTTGTAGGCTGACCCAGAAATCACCGCCATGCTGGTTCGTAGGGGGAAAAGGCAATGGGATTTTTCTATGGGGAGTTTAGTTAAATGCATGAAATAAGGTATCTGTGGTTAACAAAAGTTTATGAAACAGTGAAGTTCATGTTCAGCAAGATCATCTTCACAAACCAGGAGCAGCTTTATGACTTTTTAAGCCTTTTCTGAAAATAACCACAGACCTTCATGCATTTAACCCAAATCCCCAGACAACAATCTCATTTACACGTACGAACCGGAAGTGCTACTTTTCCTGACTCATTCCTGCGGTACTCCCAGATTGTATTATTATTATTAGCAGCAGCAGTAGTAGTATTAGTTGTAGTATTATATATATATATATATATATACTGTATATATTATATATTAGTATTATTATCAGTGTGTATGGTGTTTCTTACGTTAGCAGTCAGAGCGTCGTTCGCCTCCCGTTCTGAAAGCCCATTGGTCAACGACTGGACGATTCCAACACACCTCTCCAGTCGCTGCACAGCACAGAGCACAGACGGGTCATTACACATTTGAATGCTTTATTTGAGTCCACAAATGATATTAGAAATACAGGGAATCAAATGCAACAGAGTTAAAGACAATTCATGAACACCTAAGGGTTAGCGATAGGCGATATGTCCCTAAAATAATATCACGGTTTTCTGTGATATTTCCATAATTCCATGATAACGATATTCTTGCCGACATGACAGAAAATACTGAAACATATTTTATTAGTAATTTACAGGAAGATACTACTGGAAAAAAACACAACAGTTTGCCTTCAAATATTCCTTCAAATATTACCGTGGTTTGTTGTACCTGCTCTTTTGTAACTAAACCACTCCCACACTACTGAAGCTGGTTGCAGCCATGCTTGTTGTTGCTGTGCGTACGTCTCTCCGTTACGCAGCGGAATGGTGTGACATCATCATTACATCAACAAGTCTGAATATTGTCAATATCACGATTAGGGATGTCAACAGTTAACCGTTAACCGCCGAGAACGTCTCTGACCAGTTAAGCATGTCGGTCAAACAGTTCATTTGCATATTAATTTACATTATGTGTTGCCAATGTGGCGATTTTCCCCCCTCCTTCGTGGGAAGCAATGTTAACTCATTGAGTGCCAGCCACTTTTGGAAAACGGATGCTCCCAGTGCCAGAGTTTCAGAGCGTTTTCAGTGATTTCTCGAGGCCCACAGAATATTGTGTGATATTACTATGTAAACACCGAACACGCCCAAAGAACGATGAGACTCTCTTCTATCATCAGCAAAAAAACGTTTATTGATATCATTTTCCGTTCTTTAGTTATCAGCCGGAGAAGATAGGTTGATTTCACCAAAAACATCTAGAAGCTGAGATAATGAGCCTTTTGTGAAATGAAGCATTTCAAGCAAATCACTGACTCTGAAGCTAATATTTTCTGACCTGAAACATCTTAACGGTAATTTCCTTCAATAAAACAGCACCCCCACCCCCCTCAACTCCAAACTCCTCCTCCGTGGGAGTGTCTCTGGTGGCTCTGCTCGCTCTGCTGCGTGTGTCAGGCGAGTCTCTGCTGCCTGCGGATCCACGTTCGGATGGCGGCCGCTCGTCGGGGGAGTCTGGATCGGGCTCGCTGAGTTCGTCTGCGTTTCTGGGGTTTTGGTTGTGAGCTGGGATGAAGCTGCGTCCGATTCTAGGCTTTCTGCTGCGCGTTTCAAAGTGCGCTGCACCCAGTCTATTTTCGGAGCGCTCCGCCTTGTGCGCCGGCTCCCAGCGCGACACCGAAAAGCCAAACCATTCTCATGAGAATGGTTTGGCTTTGGTTTTCTTTTCTGGCGGCTAATCGTGTGGAGAAACTATCGCAGCAGAGACAGAGGGGCTCAGTTGTGGGAGCGGATTGGCTGCTGTTCGCAGCTAACGTTAGCTCCAGCCAGAGCAATCTGTGCCGCTCTGGCTCATGCATCGGTTTCTCTTTCATCACGGCTGTTTTTCCTCAACTTTCTCTAATCTGGAGAGCACTGTCGCCACCTAATGGGTCCGTAAAATAGGTTATACACCTTCAATAGCTCCAATATTTTTACAGGAGATGCATGAGGCTTTGATCCACGCCCCACCGTCAAAAAACGCATTTGCCGTCTTTAGACGTCATTGGCACTCTACGTTACTATTTGATTTGACGCCGTTCGACGTCATTGGCACTCAATGAGTTAATGTAAGTATATTAAAACATGGCACAAGGGTCAATTAAAAAAATCACCTTTTTGAATCACGTATACCTAAATACTATCACTAACAGTAACATTAATCAGGGTATTTATGTTGAGATGTAGAGCAGGTGCGCTTCCTCAGATTGCCTCAAACAAATAGTCATGAAACATTGGCCAATTTTACAAATGGAACCTATGCTGAACACTGTATTTACTAACTCTCCTCTCTTTACATACAGAAGAGCTCCAACTCTCAGGGACACACTGGTCCACTCCTCCTGTAACCCTGAACGTGCCACTTGGCTGTCACTCAAAGGCAATTACCGATGCGGCCGGTGTGCTCAATGTAATAATACCTGTGATTGTAAGTTCTTTACACATCCACTTACGGGAAAAAAATTTAAACATAAAAGCTTCATTAATTGCATCTCCACTAATGTAGTGTATATGCTTACTTGCCCCTGCGGCAAAGCATATGTTGGACAAACAAAAAGGTGTCTGAAACTACGGATCTCTGAACACAAAACTGCAATACGCACAGGAAATGTAGAATATGCTATGGCAAAACATTATCTTGAAGCAAACCATGGCTCGCCATCCACCCTCCGGTTTGTTGGGTTAGAACAAGTCACTGCGCCACCTAGAGGGGGAAACCTCCCCAAGCTGTTGTCACAGAGAGAGATGTTTTGGATTGACCAACTGAATAGTATGCAACCTAAGGGACTTAATGACGACTTTACATTTCGACCTTTCTTATAAATTAAGTGGCTGGTTAGTTTTCTCATGTTTATTTTTGCTCTCCTGTTTGTTTGGGTTGTCTTAATGTGACCCATACAGCTTGCTGCTCTTGATGCCTGATCTGTACTGTTGTCTGACCCAAGTGCATCTGAACTCCAGAAGAAATGTGATATTTTCATAGAATATAGTCTGAGAATGCACCACTGTTATCGAAATGTATTCCTGTGCTCTCTGTCTGTGCTCCTTGTCCTAATTGATTGTAAGGAAGTACCTCCCCCTACACAGGTGGGATGATTGTTTTTACCTGCATCTTTAAAAAGGAGGCTAATCCTACCACTCTGTATGATGCTCTGATGAAGGCACATGCCGAAACGCGTTAGCCCTCAATAAAAAAAGAAAATGGAAATCTGAAGTCTTGCATCTTAATTTTTGGAGTGCTGCTACCTTCACTCTTGTAGTGATTTTTTTGATATTAATCAGGGTATATTAGGCGTGGGAATCTCTAGGCACCTCACGATTCGATTTCGATTCAGAGGGCTACGATTCGAGGATCAAACTATTATCGATGCATCGAGATGCATCGATAATAGATAGGGGTAATAGATTAATAGATTATAGATGATATACAGACGATAATAGATTATAGATGCATCTTTTTTTTCAATACATGCTTTCTTTTTTCTCACTGTGGGACTACTTTTAAAATAAAGTGCATTTTGAATTGTATTGTAATGAGCCATAATTAAAATAAACAGATGAATTTACTTCAATTATCTTTGATTAACAAAGCAAATGGAATTGATGTGTCAACTGGAAGGTTACATTTGCCAACATATTTCCCAGCATTGCAAAGAACCAACAGGAAAAGAAACAAGTGTGCCAGTTGTGTCTGTAGCAGCATCCTATAGTAAATTAACGTCACGTCAGCATATTCTGAATCACTTCTTCTACATGTTGTAACAGCTCTGCCACATTTGCACTTGGGTGGCTCTCAGTCATCACTCTTGTTTGGAGTCCATGAGATGCTAGCTGCCACTGTCAGTGTTCAGTGATGAAGTGCGCAGTAACAATGGATGTCCACACATCACAAGTTAGAGATGTCCTACCCGCTTTCTTCAGTGAGTCCATAACTTCAGCTTTGGTCTCATTGTACAGTCTGGGGATCACTGTGTCGGTAAAAAAACGGGCGATATGAGACGTTGTACCTCGCCTCCAAAGTGCGCAACATAGCGTTTCTCAACGACTGAGTACGGACGTATATCCACGACAATAAAAGCTGCAATGGATTTTGTGATTCGTTTCGCCCTTTCCGAGTTGGGTGGATGCTTTGGTAGCATTGCTTGCACGATTGTTGGCTGGTTGGGAGCAACTACTGTCTGATTTCGCTTCACATGCGTTTGTTTTTCTTTCGGGTGCGCCACTCCGTAAACTGTCCGGGCGCCGCCTCACGGTCGCAGTTTAGTTCCGCCTTTTCGTTCCGCCAAAACCACGTTACAACTAGAGATGCTGCGATCGAGATTTTTCAATTCCGATCCGATTTCGATATTTTAGCTCAAAACCGATCCGATTCCGATCAAATTTCGATACCCGATTCGATACCGATTTCGATCCGATACCGATACAGCACATATTTAAGTCTCTCTATGCTGTCTGATAGCTAGCAGGCAACAAACATTTTTAGGGTTAGGTATGTATGTGTGTGCTTTGGTAATATAGTATGTAAACGATTTAGTTCATCTAATTCATTTGATGTAAAACTAAAACATAACAATCAAATTAGGGCTGGGCGATATATATCTCGATATTTTTGAAATCTCTCATAAATGCTCAATTTAACCCTTCAGGGTTCATACACATTTTGACCAATGGATTTCCATGACTTTTCCATAAGTTCTTAACCTGTATTTTATGCACACCTGGGGTAAAAAAGAAGAAGAAAGAAAGGGCAGATGTAGTGAGCAAAGATGGATGATTTAATAGTCCATAGCTCTGACCTAAGCAAATCTGACATCACTATTGTGATATAATATGATTGTTTTAGTAAAGTGTATCACTCAATAGTCAGTACAAAAAATAATGGCTTTTATAGAACCGAAAGCCTAGCTGCTTAGTCTGCAGATAAAACATAAAAAATTAAATTTAGACTCTTATTGGCATGACGGCAACATATAAGCTGTGAATTTTGCATTGGGGCCAGTTCTATAGTGAGGCATGGAAAGCCTCACTATACGCCATCATATCTGTGTCGTTTCACTTTTGACTGAAAAATGATGCCTGTAGTCTAGATTAAAGAAAATACATGTATGTGATGTTGACAATTATGTAGGCTATGTGCGCATTCGTTTTCCTTATAGATCATGAGTGCTCCGCAGCTAGCTACGTTAGCTTGCATGTAACGTTAGTTGATTTTGGAGACACAAACCCTGGACGTTTAATTTTGAGTAGGCTAATGCATGAGGTTCTCTATGGTTTACGCCAACTCTGGGAGTATGAAATGCTTTAAATGCGGGGGTTTTGGTCACAACAAGCTTGTGGAGCGCTGCCCTGCAAGTAGATAGCCTAACCAGCTAGCTAACGTTAGCCCCGTTAGCCATCATCACAACAGCTAACGTTAACGCCAAAACAAATCCGCTGCCTCATCCCCACGTTTGGTTTAGCGTAACGCCAGCTCAGACTTTCCCCTAATCTCAGAAACCTTGCGGGGCATGTATTGCAAATTGCAATAGTGGTTGTTTTGTTATCATTTGAGAGACTGTCAGCCACACTGGGGGCGGCCATGTTTTGCTAGTCTATGGTGCGGACGCGTGATTTCGAATCGCACATAGGTTAAGGACGGGTGTGTCTGACGTTTTGGCCCTGGCCATCCTAGGCTCAATGCGGCCTCTGCTGCTGCTGCTGCTGCTGCATGCTGGATAGAAATCCTGGAGCGGAGTCATGGAATGGAGTGCTTATATCGGAGCCTTGGATCGGTCATTTTCGCTGGAATCCGATCCGATCCGATCCATGTTTTTTGGCTGATATCGCGCCGATATCCGATCACATGATCGGATCGCAGCATCTCTAGTTACAACTAATGTAAAAAAAAAATTATGATTGACATTTGTGAATCGATTCATAATCGTCCACGTCCGCATCTCGATGCATCTAAGAATTGATCCCCCCTCCCACCCCTATATATATATATGCAGGAATCCTGAAGTTAAATTCTGTACCTTTTTTAAGGCGTTTTCATTATATTTTAAGACCTCAACGCCACTTTCGTCACATCAGCGAGCGATAGGGGTGTAAATCACGTTTCGCCACAATACGACATTATATACTAGATTCTTTGGACAATGATATGATATTGTCTGATATCACAAAGTCTGCCACAATACGATATTGATTCAATTCAGAGGTAAGGCAGATCGAGTACTTACCCAGTCGAACAACACTTCTTCTTTTTCAATTTTTGATGTCATCAGTGATGTCATCAGTGATGTCACTTGAGCAATTGTGCATTGTGACATCATTGATAAACTAAACACTGCTTATGTATGTCTTGGTATGTATGACATCACTGATGACATCACAACTGGCACTTATGACATCATCGATGACCTCACAATCGCAATGACATCATCGATGACCTCACAGTTGAGTGGCACCAGGTCGCCAGTTCGCATCCGGCCTGTGGGTGTTCTGTTCCAATGTGTATGGTCTCATCAGTTGGTATGAGAGTGTCTTTTCTACAACAACGATCAAAGCAGACTGCAGCTGTTTGACACGCGGGCGTCCAACTCGCTTTCAGAACGGACTTCTGAGGCTACTTCACATTCACAACATGGGAATATCTGCTTTACAATCAACTGGAACCAAAGGTAAGGATATTATTAGTGGCCGGGCCAGCGAAGCGGCAGGGCCACTTATTGTATTTGCCTGTATTATTAGTGGCCGGGCCAGCGAAGCGGCAGGGCCACTTATTCTATTTGCCTGGTAGTGTTTTCTGCCTGCTTGTTAACGTAGCTAGAGGCTAGTGTTTTCTGCCTGCTTGTTAACGTAGCTAGAGGCTAGTGTTTTCTGCCTGCTTGTTAACGTAGCTAGAGGCTAGTGTTTTCTGCCTGCTTGTTAACGTAGCTAGAGGCTAGTGTTTTATGCCTGCTTGTTAACGTAGCTAGAGGCTAGTGTTTTCTGCCTGCTTGTTAATGTAGCTAGAGGCTAGTGTTTTCTGCCTGCTTGCTAACGTAGCTAGAGGCTAGTGTTTTCTGCCTGCTTGCTAACGTAGCTAGAGGCTAGTGTGTTCTGCCTGCTTGCTAACGTAGCTAGAGGCTAGTGTTTTCTGCCTGCTTGCTAACGTAGCTAGAGTCTAGTGTTTTCTGCCTGCTTGTTAACGTAGCTAGAGGCTAGTGTTTTCTGCCTGCTTGTTAACGTAGCTAGAGGCTAGTGTTTTCTGCCTGCTTGTTAAAGTAGCTAGAGGCTAGTGTTTTCTGCCTGCTTGCTAACGTAGCTAGAGGCTAGTGTTTTCTGCCTGCTTGCTAACGTGGACACATGGATCTATTATATTATCGGGACGCTAGTGTTTTCCGCCTGGACGAGACGACCAGCTGGACCATCGCCACACCAGATAGCGCAGCGTAGGTTTTTAAGCTCAATAAACACAGATTTAATGTGTCCTGAATTTATACCATTTGTCCTTTATTTGAAATGTTAAAGGACACGATGTCCTGCAGCTGTGAGTGCTAGCGGAAACGCTGGGGTCAAGCATGAGAGGTTTTTATGGATTACCCCAGATCTGGGAGTATGCTGTGCTTTTGATGCGTGGATGTTTGTGTGGGGAGTGCTTACACGGATTGTGTCAACACCACTGCTGCGCTGTCACAACAGTTAACACTGTCCGGTTTGGTTTAACTAACGCCAGCTCATACTTTTCCTCTCCTCTGGGAGATACTGGCATACAGCAGAGAGTTCCACAAGAGCCGGTCGTCGGACATTTCACCGTCTGGCGCCTCTCTCGATCCGACTAGGAATTTATTGATTCGATTTTTGAGGAGTTGACATGTATCGTCTTTTTTTTTTCTCCCTTTGATGTCCTAATGTAAAGCAGCTGTGAATGTGCTGCTTCTTGTCACCATAAAGTCGATCAGACTAATAAGTTTGCTCCTCGGACATAATCCTGATCTGAGCTTCCATCCACCCAGCCGCACAAGAAACAGCCGCAACAGTGCTGTGTGGGGGGGGCGTGTCACAGGTGACAGAGTTAAGAGCGACACGTTCATTTCGCCCATGACATGACATGACATGAACCGCGAGGTAAGCTAACGTAACTAATTAACATGCTCTAAGTCTTTTAAGACGAAATATCTTGATAGTGATTATACTGTTAATAATGTTGTCACGTTGATTCATTTAGACTAATGTCGGATTATACGAAATGACCAACCAAGCTCTTCCAAAATGTGCGGTGTCTTGCTCTCTTTCTCCTCAGCCTTCAGGAGTTGTGCTAACTTGCTAAGCTAAATTTAATGAATAGCTGAAGAGTGAACAACACTTGGAAAGCTGCACCGTCTTCCAGCATTTAAAGGAACACTCCGCCCATTTTCAACCAGCTTTGTATCATTAGAACATCAGTAGTATATCAGACAACTGTAAACGGTTTTGAAGTCTGTCATTTAATTTGACAGTTATTGAGTGTTAAGGTGTGGACCAGTGACATCACTGGTCCACACTAACTCAAATTAATAACTCATTAACTCAAATCAACTCTCAATAACTGTCAAACTATTCATCATTCATCTAGTTTGACAGTTATTGAGAGTTGATTTGAGTTAATGAGTTATTAATTTGAGTTAGTGTGGACCAGTGATGTCACTGGTCCACACTTTAACACTCAATAACTGTCCAATTAAATGACAGACTTCAAAACCGTTTACAGTTGTCTGATATACTACTGATGTTCTAATGATACAAAGCTAGTTGAAAATGGGCAGAGTGTTCCTTTAACCTCAATACGATAACGTGAGGTGACCACTATCTGGCAGGCTGCGGCAAACTGTGTTGAACCATGTGGAACCGTAAATCGCCAATGGCTCACTTTTTGGCAAGATCGCCAGCCATGTGTTGGCTTTTGTTTTAGGGACATCTGGTGGTTGAACCACCACTGAGCAACTGTTTTAAAACCACACAACAATAGGGGCTTGGTAGGTCATTACTATTTGGATGATCACTTCAGGGGCAGACTGATTCTAATTTGTGGATGTTTTTGGCCCCTTGAAACCAGATTAGAGGAGCGTTTACATTAAGATTAGACTGTTTTTCAGTCTTAACCATCAATTTGCTGAGTGAGTGGCACTGCTCTTGCCCAGATGTAGCCATATAGGTAAAACACTAATATTTTCTGACTCACCTCCACATCACCACCACCTGCTGATGTCTATATCATTATTCACTCATTTGCAGTTGATATTTAATTTTACAAATAAGACACAAAATTGCTTTACTTAAATGAACATTTATTTAACTCTGTTAGTCACACTCTATGTCAGAGTCCTCGCTGTCAAGCTGTGTGTTGTCCTCCAGCCAACAGAGTTAAATAAATGTTCATTTAAGTAAAGCAATATTTGGGCATTGTCCCGCCACAACTACTGGCTGCTCTGGTAAGATATCTGGCTGGTCAGAAGTTTGGGGAACTCTCTGATACAGACATAACAAATGTTATTATATAATAATATTAATGTAATGAATGACAGTAAAAGGTGCAATTTCATCTTATATCATCATCAGACTAAGGATTTTGTTATATTTGTCATTAAACTAAAAAGATAAGATAAAATTGGACTTACTGCCTTTCACTTTGGTATAACCCCATACTTTTTTGTGAGGCATGCAAAGGAGGAATACAGTAACTCCCAAATGAAGGTCAAAGGTCAAAATTTAGCTAAATATTTTTATATAGATAAATAATTGGACTAAAAACACAAAGAATTGCCACATATCCAATGGTCTGCCTGCAACTATTTTGTCTGGACGACAAGAACACTAGTTTAAAGTCATTTTTATCAGCTCTGCACTCTGAGGAGTTACTGCCTTTCTCCTTTGTAGTGCAGTATAGCAGCAACCTGAATAACATTACACGGTTTCAACAGTCTTTGTATATAGACATATTGTATATATTTTAGGGGTGGGCGATATGGCAAAAATATCATATCATGATTTTTTCAGGCAGGATCACGATCCACAATCTTATCATGATTCTTTTTCAAATTGGTTTTAAGACTATTTTGCTAATTACTGAACAGTACAAGTACAACCAAACAAATTTCAGGGTATGTATGCTCATGAGAAACCTGGAAAAGTCATGGAAATTTTAAATACAATTTGTTTTATAAATATTTTCATGTCGTTCATTTACCCTGAGTTTCCAATAATTCATCTGCTAAGAAATAATGTTCACAAGCATGCAAACACTCTATGTATCTATGTTGAGATGTGCAGGTGCGCTTCCTCAAATTGCCTCCTTGGCTCTGGGTGCTCAGCTGCTGGAATTAGTATAAAAACTAGAACGACCGCAAGGCGGACTTATGCCTCCGCCATTAGTTCATTCTTGAGTCCAAATCGCCATTTGAGGCAAATTGGAAGAAATTCCGTCAAGGCGCTCCTGTGATGTTGCGTTACAGAGCTTGGAAATTGGGTGTGTGAGGTCACAGTGACCTTGAACTAAAACGTAATCAGTTCATCCTTGAGTCCATGTGGACGCTTGAGGCAAATTCGAAGAAATTCCATCAAGACATTCCTGAGATATCGCGTTAACAAGCTTGAAAATGGCATTTGAGATGGAATCAGTTCATCCTTGCGTCCAAGTGGATGTTTGAGCCAAATCAGAAGAAATACTATCAAGCCGTTCTTGAGATATCGCTTTAACCAACTTGGGAATGGCATTCGTGAGGTCACAGTGACCTTGTCCAAGTCGATGTTTGAGGCAAATTTGATGAAATTCCGTCAAGGCATTCGTGAGATATCGCGTTAACAAGCTTGAAAATGGTGTTCGAGAGGTCACAGTGACCTTGACCTTTGACCTTTGACCACCAAAATCTAATCAGATCATCCTTGAGTCTAAGTCGATGTTTGAGGCAAATGTGATGAAATTCCGTCAAGGCATTCGTGAGATATCGCGTTAACAAGCTGGAAAATGGCGTTTGAGAGGTCACAGTGACCTTGACCTTTGACCACCAAAATCTAATCACATCATCCTTGAGTCTAAGTCGATGTTTGAGGCAAATTTGATGAAATTCCGTCAAGGCGTTCCTCAGATATCGCGTTAACAAATATCGTACGGACGGACGGAAGGACGTACGTACGTACGGACGGACAACCCGGATCCATAATGCCTCCGGCCTGGCTATCGCCGGAGGCATAAAAATCACTACAAGAGTGAAGGTAGCAGCACTCCAAAAATTGAGATGCAAGACTTCAGATTTCCATTTTCTTTTTTTATTGAGGGCTAACGCGTTTTGGCATATGTGCCTTCATCAGAGCATCATACAGAGTGGTAGGATTAGGGCCTGTGTCCACCTAGCGTCTTTTTCCGACCGTTAAACGCTGGGAGTGCGCTGGGGAACGCTGATCTTGGCGCACAATATAACAAGGAAGCAGTCTGAAACTAACGTTAGCTCAGTGCGGTAGTAGCTTGATAGCTGACAGCTAACATTAGCAAACAACACACATACAGTGATTTAGCTCAACACTCACCAGAAATATTAAGTGTCTAGCCAATCTGCTCCCACAATTTAGCCTTTCTGTCTCTGTTGCGATAGTTTTTTCTAGGGATGCACCGATATGAAAATTTTGGCCGATGCCGATAACCGATATTAACATTGCTGTTATGGCCGATAACCGATATTTACCGATGTCGATATGATCTGCATAAAACCACATTTTTATGATCATCACATTTTGTACATACTGAAAAACACATGTTAACACTGAATTTGAAAAACTTATGCATTTCTTTATTTGCAAAGCCTTTGGAAAAGCCCATAAATCATAGATTTACTGCATTATTTCATATCAATGTGAAGAATTTGGCTGATAGTGATAACCGATATTAACATTGCAACATCTGACCGATACCGATATGACCGATATGTTAAAAAATGACTAACATCGGCCGATACCGATATGATTGCCGATATATCGTGCATCCCTAGTTTTTTCATATGATTAGTTGCCAGAAAAGGAGCACCCAACACCAGCGTCTTTCTGAAAAGTTAAAATAATTTCAGCTGGAAGCACTGGGAGCGCTGGGAGTCGGGCGCACAAAAACACCAGCGCCATTGGAAACAATTGAAAATAGACGCCGGAGCTGATGAAAAGACGCTAGGTGGACACAGGCCCTTAGCCTCTTTTTTAAAATGCAGGTAAAAACAGAAACAATCATCTAGGGCTGCTCGATTATGTCAAAAATCATAATCACGATTATTTTGATTGATATTGAGATCACGATTATTTAACACGATTATTGACATCATTGACATTGAGAACATCATGCATTTATTGACACTGGCTTTTCTTTTTAACATTGGATGTCTTTGGATTTTAGATATAATTGAAAATAAATAAATAAATAAATAAATAAATAAATAATAAAAGTGCAAAGATTTAGAAATAAAATAAAAACTAAAATAGATATACAGTATATGTAGGCCTACTATGTTGCAGTGAACTGCCACAACCAACTGCAACTATTAATCTACATTCAATATGTTGGTAAACATCTGAACTAGTAGTCCTTAAACCTCAAATCTAACCAAATGAGAACGCTATTGAGTAACGTTCGTTTACATTAGGCTACATTAAATTACTCATTTGGCAGATGGTTTTATCCAAAGCGACTTACGTTTAGGTTCATAATAGGCTATTGTTAATGTTTATCTGTGAGATCGTTAGCTGTTGAATGCATATTCATGCATCATATCAATGCGGTCGCATTGTAAAGAGTGTCCTGAATCGATGACTGTGTTGTGGCAGGAGTAACTAGATGGGACTTTGTCTTTTTGTTCATTTAGCGTTATTTCTTGGTCATAGACCACTTTGTGAGTGGATTTCAAGAGATTAAACAGAGGGAGAGGTCATGTTGCGGGGTGCTGCCACGACCGCGCATATCTTGACAGGTGAGTCAAAACTCGCATCGCAATTCCATGCTGTATATTTGCATCGCTCATCAGTTACACATCAAGAGTGATGCGTATATACAGCACGGAATTGCAATGCGAGTTTTGACCCACCTGTCACAGCCACAGACTTGGAACAAACAGTGCAAGATATGCGCAGTGTAAGGACCTTTAAACTCGGCAAAACCATAGTGTTTCCACCCCACATACGTTGTTTCACCTCTCTTCTCGACCAGCGGTTCTCTTTCTGTGAAATAAGCGGGGAGGAGAAAGCCTGTGGCTCTTCACACGACAGTCACAACTCGAGCTGGTGTGCTTTGGGGGAGGGGCCGAGCAAAGGAAGGGGAGCGCTTGATTTACAACACAAGACTGAACGAGAGAGACAAGAGCCGCAAAATCGTTTGATGTCAATTATCTTGTTTTCATAATCGTGGACAGCCCAAATCGTAATCTAGATTAAAATTCGATTAATCGAGCAGCCGCACAATCATCCCACCTGTGTAGGGGGAGGTACTTCCTTACAATCAATTAGGACACGGAGCACAGACAGAGCACAGGAATACATTTCAATAACAGTGGTGCATTCTCAGACTATATTCTATGAAAATATCACATTTCTTGTGGAGTTCAGAGGCACTTGGGTCAGACAACAGTACAGATCCGGCATCAAGAGCAAGAGATTTACCAACTGAATAGTATGCAACCTAATGCCTACCCCACACTACAGGATAATTTGCAAGATTATGGCCAAGATTCCCCCCTCCCGATTTTCTCGGGGGTGCTCCCGATTTGAGGCGCGTCGGGCAGATAATCTTCCCAAATGATCCTGTAGTGTGTGGGGTTCAAAGATTCACAATCGGGAAGACTGCCTCTTCCCGATTGTGAATCGGGCATATCTAACATGTGATATTTACAACCCGACAGGCGATTGCATCTTGAGCAGAGAGCCAGTAGTAGCTGCGTTTCCATTACAGTTTTTCGCAAAATAATCTGGTCCGCGTTCGCCCGCAGCCCCGCACAGAAACAAAGAACGAGGAAATTGTCATCGAGGTGAAATACCTGTGCGTCTTTGAACGGGACGGAAAACTAATGCTATACTGCAAAGCATGTAGCCTACAACAAGCGCTTAGGTCTCATATGCTTCCCGCATCGGCGAGTGTCCGCACGGAAAAGTGAGTCAAATCAGCAGACGCGCCCCTCCACAAGGCACCTGTGCAGACGGTTTTCGCCTGGCCGTGCACAGTAGGCCTACACCCCGAATGGACGCGGCTGTCCGCGCAAATATTAGTTAAACAAATCCTTTCAGTGCAAATGCATTATAAAAACAAAAAATAAGATTTGTTTAGAAAACGAAATGACACAAATGTATTATTATTATTATTATCATTATTACTACTACTACACCCGGTGCGCACACTGAATAGGCATTTTAAAAGTTAACGTCGAGCCCTGCTTCCAAGGTGAATCTTCTGCATAATCTTCTAGTGTGTGGGGTTGCGTTTGAACAGACGCGATTGTGTGTGTGTCCCAAGATTGAAATGTAAAAAAAATCGTCTCTCTCTGTCCTGTAGTGTGTGGGCTCTCAAGATTTTTATAATCTTCAAGGATTTGAAAATCCTGTAGTGTGGGGTAGGCATAAGGGACTTAATGACGACTTTACATTTCGACCTTTCTTATAAATTAAGTGGCTGGTTAGTTTTCTCATGTTTATTTTTGCTCTCCTGTTTGTTTGGGTTGTTTTAATGTGACCCATACATACAGCTTGCTGCTCTTGATGCCTGATCTGTACTGTTGTCTGACCCAAGTGCCTCTGAACTCCAGAAGAAATGTGATATTTTCAATAAAAAAAGAAAATGGAAATCTGAAGTCTTGCATCTCAATTTTTGGAGTGCTGCTACCTTCACTCTTGTAGTGATTTTTTTGACTATGTATCTATCTATCTCTTGGTTCACTATTATATACAGTAGGGTTGGTCGATGGTATATGGGCTATCTGCGATTGAGTCCACTGTCGGTTGCGTGATTGTCATTTGTCAATCTGCTAATTTAATGGAGAGAGAGAGACCAATAGACAGAGAGAGAGAGAGCGTGGGGACAGAGAAGACATGCGTCACCCACACCCACACACACACACACACACACACACACACACACACAGGGGCGGGGGGAATAAAATAAAAGGAGGAGCAGAAACGCGCTCTCCTGAGAATACGAGGCAGCAGGATGAGGGCAGCAGCTAGATTAGGAGCAATGCGTCCTCGCATTTAAAATAACTGCCAAAGTCCAACTGAAGCAAATTAAACTCAAACTATCACAAAGATAAAGCAGCCATATATGAGATTCAGACACTTTTTGCGCGATGAGTTCCGCTCGATCTGCCTGTTTGTCTCTCTGCGAGTGCCTGCATGTTTGTTTAGTGTGCGTGTGCGTGTTGTAAAGGTTGCATTTGCGTTCGTGTCATTTTCATCACCGTTCATTGTAACGAGCAGAGCGTGTGTTTAGGCTATCGTCCGGCTCCGTCCCCAAATTAATTTTCATCGTCCCTGATGCTATTTTTAAGGTCCCCGGGATGACGGGAGGTCCTTCATGTCAAGGCAAGCCCTGGTTAAGAGTGTGTGTGTGTGTGTGTGTGTGTGTGTGTGTGTGTGTGTGTGTGTGTCTCTCAAACTAACTGCCCCTCCGTGTTGTCGTCCTCCATGCTGCTACACTTTGCAAAGTGAAAAGGGGGAGGGGAGGAAAACTTTGGAAGCGTCTTTCAGACATAAAAATGCAACTGATAGAAAGTACACTGCATGTAGCGCGATTCTAAGCCATTGGAGCCATTCTGATCGTGAACGATCTAAGATCGTCATATCGCCCACCCCTAATATATTTATTCGATTTGATTGCACTTGCAACTTTGTGATTGTCTTTAGTTATCTTTCCTACTTCTTATCTCTGTATATTGATGTGACCGCTACGCTGCATACAGACACTAAGACACATTCCTCGTATGTAACTTGCATACTGTGGCAATAAAAGTGATTCTGATTCTTTGCTTCCTTTATCAAACTAATAGCAGCTAAATAGCTGCATACTCAACACCCAGTATCTAACGACGTTAGTCTGGTCAGTGATGTTCACTGGATGCAGGGCTGGTATCTAACGTTAGTCTGGTCAGTGATGTTCACTGGATGCAGGGCTGGTATCTAACGTTAGTCTGGTCAGTGATATTCACTGGATGCAGGGCTGGTATCTAACGTTAGTCTGGTCAGTGATTTTCACTGGATGCAGGGCTGGTATCTAACGTTAGTCTGGTCAGTGATGTTCACTGGATGCAGGGCTGGTATCTAACGTTAGTCTGGTCAGTGATGTTCACTGGATGCAGGGCTGGTATCTAACGTTAGTCTGGTCAGTGATGTTCACTGGATGCAGGGCTGCTATCTAACGTTAGTCTGGTCAGTGATGTTCACTGGATGCAGGGCTGGTATCTACGTTAGTCTGGTCAGTGATGTTCACTGGATGCAGGGCTGGTATCTAACGTTAGTCTGGTCAGTGATTTTCACTGGATGCAGGGCTGGTATCTAACGTTAGTCTGGTCAGTGATTTTCACTGGATGCAGGGCTGGTATCTAACGTTAGTCTGGTCAGTGATTTTCACTGGATGCAGGGCTGGTATCTAACGTTAGTCTGGTCAGTGATGTTCACTGGATGCAGGGCTGGTATCTAACGTTAGTCTGGTCAGTGATTTTCACTGGATGCAGGGCTGGTATCTAACGTTAGTCTGGTCAGTGATTTTCACTGGATGCAGGGCTGGTATCTAACGTTAGTCTGGTCAGTGATGTTCACTGGATGCAGGGCTGGTATCTAACGTTAGTCTGGTCAGTGATGTTCACTGGATGCAGGGCTGGTATCTAACGTTAGTCTGGTCAGTGATTTTCACTGGATGCAGGGCTGGTATCTAACGTTAGTCTGGTCAGTGATTTTCACTGGATGCAGGGCTGGTATCTAACGTTAGTCTGGTCACCTGAACACCTGAACACTGTCAGCTGCCTTATTATGATGTCACACTGTGAGATACTGTATGTCACTCAGTATTTTCCACCACATCACAATTATGATCAACTTGAATTGTATAGCTGCTCCTTTCTTAACACGTTCACTGCCGTGGACGAGTCAACTCGTCAAGCAGAAACCAACGGTTGACTGCCGTGGACGAGTCAACTCGTCAAAAAAAAATTTGGTGGGACGTGGATCAAAGCCCCCTCCGTCTCCTATAAAAATATGGGAGCCCCCGAACGTGTACAACCCATTCCACCGACCCACTAAGTGGCGACAGTGCTCTCCAGACTAGAGAAAGCGAGCCAAAACTGCAGGGAAAAGCGTGAGGAAACCATTCTCATACTGTAGAATGGTTTGGCGAAAACGCTTTCGCGCTGGCGCACAACGGTGGCGCACAACGGTGGGGGGTTCCAAAAATAGACTGGGTGCAACACACTTTGAAACACGCAGCATAAAGCCCAGAATCGCAAAAGCTTCATCAAAGCTCTCAACCGAAACCCCAAGAAACGAGCGAGCCCCATCCAGGCCTGCCCGACGAGGGGCCGCCAGGCAGCAGACAGGCAGCAGAAACTCGCTTGTGACACACCCGCTGCAGAGCCACGGAGGGAGGAGGAGAACGCCCACGGAGGGAGGAGTTTGAAGGAGAGGGGGGTGGGGGTGCCGTTATGGAGGAAATTACTGTTCAGAACTATTGATGTCTGATGTCTTACTGATGCCAAAAATAAATGGTTAAAGTGACTGTTCTATCGAATTTCACAAAAAGGCATTTTTCTCAGCTTTCATTTTCAGACGCTGAAACCATGCTGTATTCAACTGCTAATGCCTACATAACTACTAACTCTACAAACTAACTCTTTTAGACAGAGAAAGCACACATTCTATTAGTTATTTTGAGATATTTTGTGTTCACAAAGTCCTAGCAGAAAATAATCCTCGGCTCTTGAAAGATGAGCCAGAATCCTCAAAAAAAACCTTGGCAGAAGCTACCTACAGTAAAAAAAAAAAACTGTTGGCAGTGAATGTGTTAACAAGGTTACAAGGTGCTCGTACACGTAAGAAAAAATACAATACAAATAAAATGAAGTTAACGCATTAAAACAACATAATGCAATAGACACAACAGAAGAAGCACACCAAATGGTATCAGGGAAAACAACTATAAACAAGCAACAAGCATAGAAGAATTATAATAACAATCTGTAAATACAAATGGACCAAGTTACAATAAAAAGCCATAAGTGGATAGTATGGACATGCAAACAGATGACTAAATAAAGGGTTATTATTAGAATTACATGACAACAATAGCATTGAGCATTGAGCCATTCTGGTAGGAATTGCATGTCCCATCATGAGAATATTTTGAATTGTATTCAACTTAATTGTAACATGTCAGAGATTAACAGAATCGTATTCTATATAGTTCTGCATTGAATTTTAATTGCGCCCCTAATATTGTTTATGTGGCATGTGCTCCTAACTTTTTCAACTTAGGAGCACATGTGCTCCTTGGGAAACTGGTAAGCGTCGAGCCATGTTATTGATACTCCGGTACTAACCTATCAGGAACCGGTACCAATTTAGTATGGTGAGCAATGTTGTACAGGTTTTTATAGATCAATTTGATTGAAATATGCAATGTGCAATGGATTCTAGCTGTTGCTCAGACTCATGATGGTTTAAACACATACACACAAATCCTGCAACCACTAGAGGACAACAGACAAACTGCTGCATTACAGCAACCTACGCTGAAGCAACACCGCGCGGATGCAGTTTCATTTTGGCGTCCGATCGCGTTGCCTCGCCGAAGCGACCCTGCACGTGTGTTGCGACGTCTGGTCTATTTTTCACGCGAGCAGTACACAAGCAGCCAGGCATTAAGTCAATGCAAGTTGCCACCGGCGCTGGGCAAGACAGAGCGAAGGCGTGGAGCAAAACAGAGTGCTTCTGATGTGAATGGCAAGCCTCCTGCACAACGCTTCCGTGAAGCGCTGCTTCAGAGACGCTTTTGGTGTGAACCAGCCGGTACAGACACACACTAGTTGGGTTTCCATCCACCTGTTTTTATGCAAACTTTCAATTTGTGCATAAAAAACCTGAGTGGAAACGCTGCAAAATTCGAAAGAAAAATGACCCAAATATCGCAAAAAAGTTTTCACGCTTGAGGGAGGTGGAAAAGTCAGATGTATTGATTGATAAATGCAGTGGAAACAGATTAATTAAATCTTCTGTTGTCTCTGCGTTCCACAACCGCAGTTTCATGTTGTCATGTAGCTACACTAAATAGATACACTAAATAGATACACTAAACAGGGTTACACTTGTAAGATAAATAATGGGAAATAAGCAGTACAATTCTGACACCGCCGTGGTGTGTTTAAACAGAAGAAGACTGGGATTAATGTTAATGTGACTCACTTCTAGAATTGCTCTGTGGATTATACCGTTATGCTTGCCGAGTTGAAGAGTGGCACCTTGTTATCCAGAAATGGCATCTTATGGTCTATGTACCTTTTGTAGATCATCAAGAAACTTTAAATGAATAACGTAGATGTGTTTAATAGAGCTTGGTCGCTGCCTGCCTGCAAGACGATGCATGTATCGGGTCTAGCAGCAGATCAGCAGAGGCAGACAGCCTCAAACACCAGGTGATTGACTTTGACAGCTCTATCATTCGCATAATGGGGGTGGGTGGAAACGTGCATTATTTTGCATTTTCTTTTTCTGAAAATTCGGTTAAAATGTGCAAAACATTTGGATGTAAACCCAGCTACTGACACATTACATCCTGACATTGAGCTGACTAACCAAACACACACACTGTATGACACACATGCAGCATGGCATGCACTTCACTCACACTCACACACACACAGTCATGGACAGCAACACACACACACACACACACACACAGTGTCATGGACAGCAACACAAACACACAAACACACACACACACACACACACACACACACACACACACACACACACACACACAGTGTCATGGACAGCAACACAGGCAAACAACAACAGGCAGAAGTTGGAGGACAGTGTCAACATCATCTCGTGTTCTTTTTGACATGCGACGACAAGCACCGCGCATGCGCACCACTTTGTATCTCATCCATTCTGTTTACGTATGATTAGCATGCTAGGCTAACTAGTGACTACTGACTAGCTCTGAACTATCAGCCCTGCTGCAGCCGACAGGAGCGTCACATAACATCAATGCAGGCGGGCTAAGCTAATGCTGCCACCTGCTAACTAGGATAGCACGCAGGTTCACAGACATGGCTCCGTGTGTCTTTGTGGTTCTTGTTTTGATTAGAACACTGCTGCTCAGTCAGCCGGGGCGCGTGAGCTGCTACCGCTAGCTCGGCTATAGTTAGCTCATGTTGTTGGTGCAGCTAGCCCGGCTAACGTTAGCTTAGCTTACCTCCTCCAGCTCGTCCTTAGCGTCCAGCTGGGTGGACACTAGCAGCCGGCCCACAGGCCGAGCCTTGGCCGGGGTAGGCTCCATGTCGCCGGGCCCCGTGGAGCTCAGAGAGGCTGGGCTGTGTGGAGCTCAGAGGCCGGGCTGTGTGGGGTTCAGGCCGGGGAGGGGGAATGGCTCCTGTCCCTCCGTGTGGAGACACACTCTGTGTGTCCGGGTTTCACAGTGTTTGGTTCGGCGTGTCTCTGTGTGTTTTTACACTATTTACTACAGCCTCTCTCTCAGTCCGCTCTTTGACCACCACCACTGACGGCTTGCTACCAGATCTCGCGAGAGCAGTAGCAACCTCGAAGTCACATGTTCACGTTTGAGTAAACTGATTGGTCAGAGGTCCCCTGGCGGGACTTCTGACAAATCAATTTACTCAAACGTTTGAGTGATGTGCGTGTGGACCAATGACAGGAGAGAAAATCTGGAGCAAGACTTGACCAATCCCCAGTCTTGTTGCTCTGAGGAGGAGAGCGTGCATGGTGGACAAACATCTTTCCAAACTCCACTGTTCATGCATTGCATACCATAAATATAAGTTCATACAGTCTATGGTTCATATTGATAAATAATAGTCCACTCACCACATCCGAGGAGCACACTCAATCCATAAGAGCAAAGTACATTGTGGTCTGTCCCTGATGCACAATAACAACTCAAACGACATTTAGAGAGCTGGCCTGTTTCCTTTTTTTCATATTCATAAATAAAACTTTTGACTTCAGCTTAGAGTTATAGGCTATTTGTTCCAGGTGCGGGTTGATCATCATAATGAGCATTATTATGATACATTGACCCCTTTGACCTCTCTGTGGTGGCATACAGGGCCGTAGCTAGCTATGAGCACGGGGAGGTCCGGACCTCCCCTAATATTTCAGAGATTTTTTTAATATTTCAGAGATTTTTTTTTTTTTTTTTTTTTTTTTTATCCTTTATTTAACCAGGTTTGTCCCATTGGGATCAAAGATCTCTTTTACAAGAGAGACCTGGCCAAGAAACAGCAGCAACACAAAGTTACAACAAACAAACACATAAACACATACAATTGAAAAACATTAAAATGATCAAATAAAACATTTGCATACAGACAGCCTGTTCTCAAGAGATTTTACCATAGCCTTAAAACCATTTAAGGTTACTAAGCTATTAAGTTTAAGATCAGACTGCAGACTGTTCTGTTGGCTTGGGTTGTGTACCTGTGTTTGTAGGTGTCATTTTGATATGAATTTGGCTAAAACAGTTTGTGTTTGTTAGTTACAATTATGTTGACAGGAGAGCTGAGCAGGTGGTGACATGAAAGAGAATATACTGAATAATGACATCACAACAGTATAATCCTAATGTTGATTTAAAATGATATATTACTCTAAATATGGCTTAAAAAGGGGGGGGAAAAAACTTAAAAAAAAATCGGCGCCTCCCCTTGCTGGACCTCCCCTATTTCGGAACCCTGGCTACGGCCCTGGTGGCATATGGACCAACACCTTTTTATGTCTTATTTTATTTTTGCTAACGTGTTTAGGGAGCATTTTTGATATATTTTTATACTCCAGATATTACACATTTTCTTCAAGATAAGGTCTGTGCTTGTCACATCCAACACTCCTCACTTTAGTCTCAGTTCTACCGTCCAAATAGAAGCCTAACATTAATATCTGAATCAATTAAAACTAGAGTCAGACCATCTTGCGATGGGATCACAGCAGCCATGACGCCCACGACTTAAAATGGATGTGAACCAGGTCAGGTGCGTAAAGGGGGGGGGGGGGGGGGGGCTTGTTCGGATCACACACATTTTCGGATCACACACCTTCATTTGTATGTAAACTACACATCTGTAAAGTTTCGTGACTGCATCATGCATGGTTTTGATGCCATACATTTGCAAAATCGCGGGGGGGGGGCATGGGGAGGGGCGGCCCCATTGCTCGGATCACGCCCACTTTCGAACTCAACTTTCATTTTGAACTACGACACCCTTTTCAAACATGATATCCAGACATTACTCAGATGGATTTTATGTGTGATGAACACAGTTGTGTGTTGTGAGCACGCAAACTGTGGGGGTTAAGTGAAAAGGCAGCGCTTGCCCCTCTCTCATTACCACCACTGAGGTGCCCTTGAGCAAGGCCCTTAACCCCAACTGCTCCAGTGGAGCTGCTCAGTGGCCAGAAGATCAGACTGTGGTTGTACTGGGCAGCTTCCAGGTGTGAATGTGCATGTGTGAATGTGAACAGGGCACTCCTGAAAAAGAGAGCATTGCTCTCAGTGAGACTCCCCCTGTATAAAATAAAATAAAAATAAAGGTGACGTCTCTTGGCCCGGAAGTGAGTTTCCCAATCATTCTCTGTTGTGTCTTCAGTAGTGTGTTCTATCACTCCATCTCGCTAGAGGGCACTGTTTAATGGTGTAGTACTGCATGACATGTTGTAAAAGGAGAGAAGAAGAAGAGAAGTAAAAGTGAAGCTATAGAGACAAAGAGCATGGAAGGAAAGAGAGGACACTCCGGCCATTTTTGGAAACAGAATGCGCCTCGCAGTGGTCAGCTGCGGTAGCGCGGGCCCCTATAATCAGCCTCTCTAAACAGTAACTCAACTGGAGAACACTCTAAATTTCGTGGATTCACATCTTTTCTGGGCGTACTGCAAATCTTGATTGAAGTGGTGTAGTGCAGGGATGTAAAACAACAACCATATTGTGGAAACTAAGCAAAATTTTTCGTTTTCTTTGTTTAGTTTTTTCAAGATAAATAGCTAATGCGGCTGTCGTCCACTCCGTCAGAAGTGCGTTGCCGTGGTTTTAACCTCGGGTCCTTTGCATTTACTATTTATCTTGAAAAAACTAAAAGAAAAAAAAGAAAAATTTTGCTTAGTTTCCACAATATGGTTGTTGTTTTACATCCCTGCACTACACCACTTCAATCAAGATTTACAGTACGCCCAGAAAAGATGTGAATCCACGAAATTTAGAGTGTTCTCCCGTTGAATTACTGTTTAGAGAGGCTGATTATAGGGGCCCGCGCTACCGCAGCTGACCACTGCGAGCCTGTGCGAGGTTCTTTTGGCGCTGTCACGCTTCCAAAAATAAAAAATGGCGGAGGCTGCTGGGCGCTGATGTTGCAATGGGGCAATATGGAGCTGTCAGTTCTTTCCATAAAAGTTCTTTGATAGAGAGCCCCAGGGATGACGTATTTTTGTGGTGGGAATGCAGAAGTCCCGGACTTCCTGGTTCTTCACTGTTTCTGTCTATGGGATTTTTGACACACACACACACACACACACACACACACACACACACACACACACACACACACACACACACACACACACACACACACACACACACACACACACACACAGACACTTCACACTCTTATTATAGGAAGAAACATCATCAAAAAAGAGAAGAACTGATCTTTATTTTGCTGTTTATTCTCTCCAAAATGTTAATGTGAAATAAGGCCTCAAGCCGCTTAAACCGAGAGACGTTGAAAGGGTGTGTCGACTTTTAACCTCCACTAGGTGGGTTTTAAATCACATACATTTCTCTCTATCTCCATAAATGTTCTTATCCTCTATCAGTTTATTTTTCTCATGCTCTCCCTGTTTCTCTTGTTTTCTTCTTCTCTCCCTCTCTCCATCTTTCTCTTACTGTATATAAATTACTATAAACATATATAAAATATATATATATATATATAAATTACTACTATAGTACTATAGTTATTACTACTAATAGTACTATAGTTTTCAAGAAATCTGTGGCAGTGAAGAAATTATGAATAATACAATACAACACAAAACAGGATATGAAATGAACTGTAAAGGCAACAACAGCTGTGATGTCATCTGTTTCCAGGCAGAACTCGGCACCACAGGTTTTCCCCAGAGAAACAAGTCAGTCAGCTTCACCCTCATAGGTCTGTCTAGTCTGGCTCTATTTTGTGTCACACTTTACATTTAGGCCTTATAACCTCTGAATGAATGACAGGATCACAATAACACTTTGTCAGCACTGAATATGATAACATGGTGAGATCTTTGAGCAGCATGCAGCTAGCTGTATTAACACAGTAATAACACAGTGTTATCATGTATTTCCAACACTTTCCATCAGTTAATAAACATGTTATTACAATGGAGTAAAACAAATGGTGTAGCACTTTCTTTGGAAGGGGGGGGGGGCTTTGGAAGTTGCTTAATTGCCTCAATTAAAAGTAGACAGAACTACAATAAACAGTTGAGTTTTCTATTCAGTTGTTCTTTCAAATAGAGGACAGTTGTCTCAAAATCCCCAAAATCTGTCTAAAGACTGATATGTGTGTCTGTGGGGGGGGGGGGGGGGGTACTACAACCACGAGGATTTTAAAGTAGGGGCACATAGTGAGAAATGTAGATTGTAATAATATAATAATATTTAACTTACACCACATTATACATAGTTGTTAAATACAAATCTAGTCATCATAAAGGACCTGGTGGAGTGAGGGAATTTGAAAAATTACCTGAGAGGCATCATCTTAAACAATAAACACTAGCACAACATCTGACATAGTGATGTCATCGGTTGCCAGGTAGGATTCAGTGAGACAGGTTCTTCTCAGGGGAAAACCAGAGGACCGACCTGGGCCTGATCTGATGTAAGCTGATCTGAGACCTGCCGAGTCTGTCAGGTCTGTAAATCTCATGTGCTAGTTATTGGTCCTGGGTCAGAACTGTTGGACTAACTTGTGATAGCCTATTGTGCAAATTCAACACTGTATTTTCCTGACTAAAATGTGATTACAACAAGACGCATCATAATATGTATGGATAAAATACACATTTAAATGAAAAGGCTGCAGCTTACAGTAAATAACCAGTGATATTAGCATATGAGGTGGACAGTTAATCTGTTAAACAGGTAAATATATAAATGGTGTGTATTTGATTTAGTTTGTGGTTGTAACCTGAAGATTTCCCCCTCAGTGAGTAACTGGGCCGGTCTATGATCATCTCAATCTGCTGTCATTCAAGGTGTAGAACTAACAGAATTTTAAGTTAAACAATGAATCAATTGTGTTTGACAGTTTACCCTTTGTTGTCATTCAGTCTTTACAGTCAAACACCGACATGTCAGAACCACATTCATGACATGTAAGTCTCAGTAGCAACAGTGGGTTCTCCTGCTGCAACATTCACATTATAGCCACACATATATAAGGAAAAGGATACTTGGGATACACAAAAAAAGAAAGAAACAAACCAGACTTTTGGTCTATTGGGACTTTATTGAAAAGCCAAACAGCCGTACAAAAGGAATGCATCAGCAGTGCAATTTAATTGGAGATTAATATCAGTAATCCAACTCAGAACATGTTGTGAGCGTCCTGAATCATCCTCTACATGTTCAGAAACTCAGCAAAGAGCCAGAATACCACATCCCTAAATTAATTTAGCCTACAGTAAAATAAATCAGAACACAAGTTATTAAGCATTTCTATTCAGTATGTACAGTACAGTATCTAAAGAGAAAACACTCCCACATCACATCCTACTTTAAATTAAGGCACGTCAAAATGTTTACAGTAAATCATTTTACTGTAATTCAGCAAAAGTATAAATTAATATAAATTAATTTGTTTTTGCATGGGAGAAGAATACAATTCAACAAGAGCTGTAGATTTTACCACACTGCATAAAAAACAAAATATTTACATAACTGGAAAAATAAATCTCACACTGACATCCTTTTGGCCAAATAAGCAGTGTGTGTGCGTGTGCGTGTGCGTGTGCGTGTGCGTGTGTGTGTGTGTGTGTGTGTGTGTGTGTGTGTGTGCTGCAGTGTGCTTGTGCGCACGTGCGTGCGCGTGTGTGTTTGTATTATCAACTTGAAATTCCAGCATGGCATAATTCCACGCAAAACCTTTCCAATAAAATCACACTTTATGGGCTCTATGGTCACAAAGGCGGTAATTTTGCGTCAGCTGCCGTTTTGCGCTGGAATAGCAAAGCCCTATTGTGGGCATGTCGGCCCGCGGAGCTTTGCGTCATCTCGGTGCAAACCTCCATATAGGCGTGTTTATGCCCAAAACAGTTTTCACAAGTGTGAGATCATGTCCAGTCCACTCCCCTTAAAAGCCACAGTCACGTCTGTGACAGCAGCTTCTTTCTTGCTGAGTGCCGTGGGCAAGGAGAGAGAGAGAGAGAGAGAGAGAGAGAGAGAGAGGGGGAGAGAGAGAGAGAGAGAGAGAGAGGGGGAGAGAGAGAGAGAGAGAGAGGGAGAGAGAGAGAGGGAGAGAATTGGAGGATGAACCAGTTTGGATTCAGATAAAGAATTAGAAACAAACGAAAATTGGTGCTGATGGAACGATCTATTTGAAACACACCAAAGTGAATATCCCCATGTCCCAAAGCGTGCGCTTACTGTAATGAGTCATTTCGTTCATATAGGCTATAAATACACATTTAAAAATATTTGTTTCTTCAATAGGATTTAAATTCTAGCCTATTTCAATAGCCTATATCAGAATTGTCCACTCGGGTTAAGCTATTGTTGCATGGTGCAATTGCGGGGAAAGAGGTTACTGTATAGCTAGTGTAGAAAAGGGTCCATAATGGCCCACCGTCAGGCCTGTTCTTGGGGCAGTCAATGCCCACGAGCCGGCGCGCCAACGACGTAATGATGATGACGTCATCAATGATGACGTCAGAGTTCACCTGTGAGGTCATCGGCGACGTCAGGCGATCTAGGCTGACTGTGATGGCGGACGGGACTTTACGGGGCCACCGATGATGTCATAGCATAGAGTTCACCTGTGAGGTCATCGGCGATGTCAGACATAACACCGATGATGTCATAGCTCCCTGGACGTTGTGACATCACAAACGCGGGGATATAAACAAAGTGTTCTGTGACGCTATACTTCTGGTATCCTTACTTCCGGTATTCCATATACTTCCGGTATTCTTACCTCTCTACTCTACCTCATGATGTCTACCCCAACCACGACCAGATCCGAACCCGAGCTGAACCCTGGCTGACCCTGGACCCTGGTGACCGACTGCCTTACAACCAGCCAGGTCACGAGTGATATTTCTTCAACCGCGTCCGAGGACCGACGTCTCTGTGATTCTGACCGATCACGGCCCGTGAGCCCAAAAGCTTCGCCCCCAGCAAGCCCACAAGCTTCGCCACAAATTGGTCCTTCGAGCCGGATCAGAGGACTTGCGACGCTCAGAGATGGAACAGGAGTCAGGTGAGCTCGCTCTGGTCACGGCACCTCGCCGACCAGAGGAGCAATCCTTTCCCCACCAAATCTAATCTGGATACAGCAGGAGTAGTACTCAGGGGCCTGACCCCCTACACTCCCACCAGACGATCCGATCGGGGCAGGAGCTCATCCGCAGCCACCAGGTAAACCGACTCCGTGCTCAGGTAGCACAAATTGAGGCAGATTTAGACCAGATAAGGGCTGAGTTTAAGGCAGATGAAGCTGCAGAGAACCTTATGGAGCTCCTATGGATCAAGGCCAGAGCCCTACCGGCCCTTGGCCACGCTAGCGCTAGGAGGAAGGCACAGCAAGCAACATCTCATTAAGAGATCCTAAGGATGGAAGCCGTAATGGCGCAGGGCTATGCTAGGTTCCAGGCCGAGGCCCTCCAAGCTAGAGAGCAGATAACCCTGAGCCAAGCTGAGCAGGAGCCCCGGAGGGCGCCACCCACTTCACCGGTGGCCACACCCCGGCTGAACATTTCACCCGTGCCCCGCACCTCCCAAGACCAGGGTCAGGTCAGCACGGCGGCTCCAGAGCCAACGACCCAAACTACAGAATCCACTGTTCCAGTGCCAATGCCACCAACACTCCCACCTAGGACAGAGGTCGCCGACCCTGAGCATGCAATAGAGTGCAACGGGGCGGCCAAGCCTGCCACCGGGATACACCAGACTCAGGGAGGCATGGCGAACGCTGAGACCAACAGCCTGGGGCACAGTCAGCCAGCCGTCATCAATCATTCCCACAAGATAGGCGGGCACGACCGCTGGGACCCCCCCAGAGGGCAGGACCAGCCATCTCAACTACCTATTCCCAGAATTCACCTCCTGGCCCTGCCCGGGCTCATGGAGACAACTCCAGCCAGGCCCTCTAGGGAGGCCAAGAAGTCAGAGCAAGTGGAGCAAGTGGACATGCCTTTGAGGACGGCGAGGCAGGAGCCCCAGATGCTTCACGGGGCGGCCGTCTCCCTCATCGTCTCGCCGGCAATTCGCCCAGAGCAGACCTATCCCACACCGGTGCTCCACGGGGCGGCCAACGAGGCACTAGGGGCAGAGGCCTCCCTCCAACGAGGGCAGACAAACTGCTTCCTCACCGACCCTACGCCGCTGAGGTTCCTCAACTGGAAACTCAAGCCACCAGAACCAGAGGCTCCTCACTACCGCAGTAGCTGGGTAGACCCCCCGGCTCCTGAGCGGCTCCCGCGCTGACCTCACGCCGCTGAGTTTCCTCAACTGGAAACTCAAGCCCCCAGAGGCCACTACAGCTCACTACAGCAGTTGCTGGGTAGACCCCCAGCTCCCACACACATCCTGGCCAACGAGGACAGTCACCAAATCTTGGCTCCTGTGATGTACGGGACTGGACAACAGCGTGTAGACCCGTACCTACACCCGGCCGGTGGCCAAGCGGACCACAACCCCCCTCACTGCCAGAATAATCAACCAAGCCCTGCCTATACCAGGTGGGACTGGAGGGCCATTCCGGCCATTTCTGGAAGAATACAGATTCCCCACAGGAATCTGGGAGCGGCTGTAGAAAAGGGTCCATAATGGCCCACCGTCAGGCCTGTTCTTGGGGCAGTCGATGCCCACGAGCCGGCGCGCCAACGACGTAATGATGATGACATCATCAATGATGACGTCAGAGTTAACCTGTGAGGTCATTGGCAACGTCAGGCGATCTAGGCTGACTGTGATGGCGGACGGGACTTTACGGGGCCACCGATGATGTCATAGCATAGAGTTCACCTGTGAGGTCATCGGCGATGTCAGACATAACACCGATGATGTCATAGCTCCCTGGACGTTGTGACATCACAAACGCGGGGATATAAACAAAGTGTTCTGTCACGCTATACTTCCGGTATTCTTACTTCCGGTATTCCATATACTTCCGGTATTCTTACCTCTCTACTCTACCTCATGATGTCTACCCCAACCACGACCAGATCCGAACCCGAGCTGAACCCTGGCTGTCTTACAACCAGCCAGGCCCTGGTGACCGACTGCCTTACAACCAGCCAGGTCACGAGTGGTATTCCTTCAACCGCGTCCGAGGACCGACGTCTCTGTGATTCTGACCGATCACGGCCCGTGAGCCCTCATCTACGATCCAGCACACTTCACAAGGCAAGCCCAAAAGCTTCGCCCCCAGCTAGTCTCGACGCCAGACCCATGAGAGTTCTTATGCTGATACACTACGTTACTGCATGCAGCTCTCTCTGGGTCTGATACACTACGTTACTGCATGCTGCAGAGCTCTCTCTGGGTCTGATACACTACGTTACTGCATGCTGCAGAGCTCTCTCTGGGTCTGATACAGTACGTTACTGCATGCTGCAGAGCTCTCTCTGGGTCTGATACACTACGTTACTGCATGCTGCAGAGCTCTCTCTGGGTCTGATACACTATGTTACTGCATGCTGCAGAGCTCTCTCTGGGTCTGATACAGTACGTTACTGCATGCTGCAGAGCTCTGTCTGGGTCTGATACAGTACGTTACTGCATGCTGCAGAGCTCTCTCTGGGTCTGATACACTACGTTACAGCTGCAGAGCTCTCTCTGGGTCTGATACACTACGTTACTGCATGCTGCAGAGCTCTCTCTGGGTCTGATACACTACGTTACTGCATGCTGCAGAGCTCTCTCTGGGTCTGATACACTACGTTACTGCATGCTGCAGAGCTCTCTCTGGGTCTGATACACTACGTTACTGCATGCTGCAGACCTCTCTCTGGGTCTGATACACTACGTTACTGCATGCTGCAGAGCTCTCTCTGGGTCTGGGACACTTTCCCTCAGAGGGCTGGTTATGGGAGGGAACCGTTCACTTGGCCAGTCATATGCCAGTGATGGCTTTAGTCCTCTCAAATCAGTAACGACTTTGCAATCAAAGAGGCGCAGCCCATTTTTCGAACCGCTCTCTCATCGGTGCTACGACCTGTCACTCATTCAATTTCAACCTGCCTTCAAAACCAGCAGTGGCTGTTAACTGGCACAGACTCACTTATGTAGTATACGGAACACAGCGATTCAACGTAATATTTGAGTCTGGGGAGAGACTACTGTATAGCCTACTGGCCGGCACAACTTTCTCAAAAGCAATCTACTATTACCTCAGACCACAGACCTGTATGATCGGGAATTATGTAGCCTAATAAAACCATGACAAACGAATTCTCATTTTTAAATCAAGGTGTGTTTTTTCTGCAATATAGGCTATAGTTGAAAATCAACGTGGCCTTCTGAGGAGGGAAGACTGTGTGCGTGTGCGAGGTGTTGGAGAGAGAGTAACATCCATGCCATGCCTAATGCATCCAAGAGAGGATTTCCTGCACTTCCTGGAGAATACTGTGTGCGCCTCATAGCGCTCAGGTGTAGTGGATTTTTTTGTGCTAAGACCTGCTATTAGGTGGCGTTAAAATTGAGAGCACCCAAGGCCCTTTTTTTAACACATTGCGCTGGAACGCCTATTTTGGCACGGGCAACGCCCAAACCTCTGTTTACGCTCGGAACATGGCGATGGTATCATCACCAGAGCGCAAAATGACACTTGCGGGAGGCAGATGATAGGCTAAGAGGCGCACGGACACACCTGGGCCACGTCTTAGCCTACACCTGTCTTTGCGCTTATTCCATAGCTTAAGACGCAGGGAAGATAGCATAAGAGGTGCGCAGACGATAGCGCCGTACGACGATAGGGCCCTATGTTTATAACTACAACAATAACAATAGTTTTGTGTCAAATGAATGTTCAAACCTAGAAATCAAAACCCAATCAACCCATGTGTCTTAACATTCCTCCCCTTAAATTTATTGCCAAAATTTAAGCAGATTTTCCATCAGCAAAAAGTTGCTCTTTAGTGATCAGAGGTGTTAAAAACCTCAATAGCCCTAACGTATTTTACCAGTATCAAACTCATTTTAGTTCACGGGCCACATGCGAGCCGATTTGGTCACAAGTGGGTCAAACAAAGAAAATGAATGCATAAAAACCTAAAAATATATACCGTATATAATAAATCCCTGTTTCTTTTAGTGTAAAGAATTACAGGTACATTTTAAGAACATGTTTTCACATAGGGTTATCTCAGCTACCATCAAACAAATGATCTAATCTACTGTCTGTAATTGTGCATTACAATTGATGGCAACTCTGCAATTCTCTATATTCAAGGCCAAGGGTACTGAAAATAGTTTACCATAATATCATTTAAAACTATTTAGTGATGAATACAGAAAGCATGAATAGATCTTTAACTTGCTCCTGAAACATGGTAACTCTTAGCCTTCACAAGTGCATCGCATTGGATTGAAGGACTTCTCAGTGCATCCTGTGGGCCAGATTGGACCCTCTGGTGGACCGGTTCTGGCCCCTCGGCCGCATGTTTGACACCCCTGTTTAAATGTTTTAGGAGGGTTTCCATTCTCCATTTATTTTTTATGAAGGAAATGCTTTTTCATTTTAATTTGGTGTCTTAAAACCCAATCAGTAATCAGCTATTTAAATACGTATGATGCTCCTGTTGTTTGTCTGTATGTGCACTGGATTACTGAACTTTGTTGTCATCTGAAACTCCCCAATGATTCATGAATGATTAATAACCCACTTATTCCCAGTTTAAAGATGGAAGGGTGAAAGTGACAGCGCCCCTTCTGGCTCCAGTGCGCAATTGATCCCTAAAGAGACAGAAATAACAATGAGATAGCGTATAAAATACTTCAGTAACACATAACCTACATCAAATCATTACCTAAGGGAGATGGGGCTCTGTCTGTTTGTTTGTTTCTCTGTCTGTCCCACTGATGACATCATCAGTGATGTCATAAATTCACTCTCACACACATACACACACAAGGTCCCAGTGATTATGTCATCAGTGATGTCATAAATTGTGACATCATCAGTGATGTCAGAGGCATTGTGACATGTTCAGTGATGCACACATACATACATACACACACACACACACACACACACACACACACACACAAGAGACAAACACACACACACACACACACACACACACACACACACACACAAACACACACACACACACACACACACACACACACACACACACACACACACACACACGTGTGTGCGAGCACACACACTCAAACGCACATACACACACACACACACACACACTGATGACATCAGTGATGATGTCATAATATCTAAAATACCAACCATTTCACCTCCATAATCTGCAGTTGTTTTGATTGACTGTATACACCTTAGGGTTGTCAAAAGTATCGATAGTATCGATAAAAGTCAATACTAAAAATTTGAAACGGATACAATACTCATTTGCAACAGGTATCGATAGTATCAATAAGTATCAATACTTAAAATTTGAAACGGATACAATACTCATTTACAACTGTATCAATATCAGCAGTGTTTTCTCTTCATGAAAAATGAAACATACCACTGATTTCGCCCTCCTTGTCATTGGCAAGATGGAGGGCAACGACAACATCAACTACAACAACAACGATAACAACGACGACATCAGCACCGTACGTAGATACAACAGGGGCGCGCTGATAAACATCAGAAATGCGCAAAAACATCCCAAACTAAACTGGACGGCTCCCGACCTCTCTGGATTCCCCGAACTTAAACGGCAGAGGAGAGGAAGACGAGGGGGTCTCCTCGCAAGGCAGAGAAGGCGAGCGCATAAACTACCACTGCCCAGCATTCTCCTGGCTAATGTCCAATCGTTGGAGAATAAAATGTGTGAACTGAGAGCAAGGGCACAATACCAAACGGACATAGCGAGATGTAACGTCCTGTGTTTGACTGAAACCTGGCTTTCAGCCGACACTGCGGATCATACCATCACAATCCCCGGCTTCAGTATACATAGGGCAGACAGAGACAAAGAGCGCTCCGGGAAAGCGAGGGGCGGCGGCGTCTGTCTGATGATAAACAAGAACTGGTGTGCGAATATCACTAACATTGAAACGCACTGCACAGCGGACTTGGAATACGTTATGCTCCAGTGTGTACCATTCTACAGTCCCCGCGAATTCACGACAGTCACTCTTGCTGCAGTATATATTCCCCCCCAGGCCAACGCAATAAACGCAGCCAAAGAACTCCACCGCGCGATCAGCGCACAGGAGCTTAAACAACCGGAAACAGCAATGATCCTGGCAGGCGACTTCAATAGAGTCAACCTGAGGAAGCGCATGCCTTCACTCCACCAGCACATCAACTTTCACACAAGGGGAAAACGCACACTGGACCAGTGCTTCACAAACATCAAACACTGCTACAAGGCTACACCCCGCCCCCCCTTCGGCAGATCGGACCACGCCTCCATCCTGCTCGTTCCCAGGTATCAACAACAGCTCAAGCGACACCCCCCGGCCTTCCGAACCGCCCACTGCTGGTCAGACCAATCAGAGGACATCCTGAGAGACTGTTTCGACCAAACAGCATGGGAAGAGTTCAAGGCTGCAGGAGACCTGGACGAATATGCAGACACAGTAACAGGCTTCATACAAAAATGCACAGAGGACATAATCCCCAAAAAAAGAATCAAAATAATGCCAAACCAGAAACCCTGGATCAATAGTGACGTCCGGGCAGCCCTCCACGTCAGGACCACCGCCTTCAACTCTGGAACACCAGAGGAATACAAGCAGACAAGATATGCCCTCGGAACCACTTTAAAAAGAGCACGGAGAGAATATGGCAGGCAGCTGGAGGCAAAACTGGACTCCAACAACCCCAAACACCTGTGGAGAGGCCTCCATGCTGCCACAGACTTCAAAGGGGAAAAACAGCAAAAGACCAACGTGTCACCCACCCTGCCAGACGAACTCAACGCGTTCTACGCCAGGTTCGACCCCTCTGCCAGAGCGCCTCCCCTCCTCCCCTCCTCCCCCCCTCCTCCTCCCCCCCTCCTCTCCCACCCCTCCTCTCCCACCCCTCTCCTCCTCCCCCCCATCACCCCCCCCCTCTCCTCCCCCCCACCACCCCTCCTCCCCCCACCCCCCACCCCCCCCCTCTCACGCCAATAGCCAGCAAGTGCTTTGAAAAGCTGGTCATATCAAAGATCCGCCCCACACTCCCCCCGGACCACGACCCGCTACAATTTGCATACCGCCCCAACAGGAGCACAGCGGATGCAGTAGCACATGTGCTCCACACCGCCCTGTCCCACCTGGAGGGGAAGGACACCTATGTAAGAATGCTGTTCGTGGACTACAGCTCAGCATTCAACACCATAGTACCCTCCAGGCTGGTACACAAGCTCAAGGATCTGGGACTAAACACAGCAATGTGCGACTGGATCCTGGATTTCCTGACAGACCGCTGCCAGGTGGTGAGGGTGGGCAACCTCACCTCCTCCCCACTGACCATCAGCATAGGAGCGCCCCAGGGGTGCGTCTCCAGCCCCTTCTGGTACGACCTCTACACCCACGACTGCGTGGCGACTCGAACTTCGAACACCATCGTGAAGTTTGCAGACGACACAGCAGTCGTGGGGCTGATCTCGGGGGGCGACGAGACGGCCTACAGAGAGGAGGTGGGGGCCCTGGAACAATGGTGCGAGGACAACCACCTCTCTCTGAACGTCTCCAAGACCAAGGAGATCATTGTAGACTACAGGAGGGGGGGGGGGGGGGGGGGCGGCACACCCCCCAATCACCATCAACGGCACAGTGGTGGAAAGGGTGGACAGCTTCAAGTACCTGGGAGTCAACATCCACCAGGACCTGACTTGGGCCGGCCACACCGCCACTGTTGTCAAAAAGGCCCAACAGCGAATACACGGACTCAGGCGCCTGAAGAAATTTGGGCTAAGGCCAGAAATCCTTACGGACTTCTACAGAGGCACCATTGAAAGCCTGCTGACTGGCTGCTTCACCACCTGGTACGGGAACTGTACCACCATGGACCGCAGGGCGCTACGGAGAGTGAGACGCGCGGCCCAGCACATAACAGGACGTGAGTTGCCAGAACTGCATGAACTGTATAAACAGCGGTGCCTCAGGAGGTCCCTGAAGATCATCAAAGACACAAACCATCCCCACAACAGCCTGTTCTCCCTGTTACCCTCAGGGAGAAGATACAGGGTTCCAAAAGCACGCACAAATCGCTTGAGGAACAGTTTCTTCCCGCAGGCCACGAGACTCCTTAACACGTTCACTGCCATTGGCGAGTTGACTCGTCAAAAAAAATCCAACGGTTGACTGCCATTGACGAGTCAAGTCGTAAAAAAAAAAAAAAAAAAAAAATTGACCGTGGGACGTGGATCAACGCCCCCCACGTCTCCTATAAAAATATGGGAGTCACCGAACGTGTACAACCCATTCCACCGACCCACTAAGTGGCGACAGTGCTCTCCAGACTAGAAAAAGCCGAGCCAAAACTGCAGGGGAACGCGCGAGGAAACCATTCTCATACTGTAAAATGGATTGGCGAATACGCTTTCGCTTTCGCGCATTATCGCGCTGGGAGCTGGCGGTGGGGGATTGCAAATTTGCATAATAGATTATGCGTGCAACACACTTTGAAACACCGGCAGAAAGCCCACAATTGCACGCAGCTTCATTCCAGCTGAGCTCACAACCGAAACGACTCATGCAGACTCGCCCAAAGAGCAGCCGCCAGCAGCCAGGCAGTACAGACAGGCAGAGCCTCGCTTGTACCGCTGCAGCCACGGAGAGAGGAGAACGCACACGGAGGGAGGAGTTTGAAGGAGAGGGGGGTTTCCTGCTGCTATGGAGGAAATTACTGTTCAAAACTATTGTTTAGATGTCTGATGTCTTACGCCAAAAATAAATGGTTAAAGTGACTGTTCTATCGAATTTCACAAAAAGCCATTTATCTCAGCATAAATTTTCAGACGCTGAAACCATGCTGTATTCTACTGCTAATGCCTACATAACTACTAACTCTACAAACTAACTCTTTTAGACAGAGAAAGCACACATTCTATTAGTTCTTTTGAGATAATTTGTGTTCACAAAATCTTAGCAGAAAAGAATCCTCGGCTCTTGAAAGATGAGCCAGAATCCTCAAAAAAAAAACTTGGCAGAACCTACCTACAGTATTGAAAAAACGGCTGGCAGTGAATGTGTTAACATACACAAATAGTGTAGTAGCCGTACTGTACCGTACTGTAGCTGCTACCATTACGTATGTCTAATGTTTAATTGTATGTTTAATAAGGAATATGCTATTTGCACCTGTATGTCAAATACGCCGAATTTAAAACGCTGAGTTTAATTGTATGTTTAATAAGGAATATGCTATTTGCACCTGTATGTCAAATACGCTGAATTTAAAATGTTTAAGCACGACTAAAGTATGCACACGACATGTGCACCTATGTGCAGTGAATATGCCACTGTCTCTGACTTGTCTTATCACTATACTGCCTTATTGCTTGTCGTATCTCTTGTTGTTTTTGCACTCATATGCCCTGTTATATTTGTACTATGTTGTAAACGGAGTCCACAGCACAAGAATTTCACACGTGATACTTGTACCATGGAGTGACAATAAAAATCTTGAATCTTGAATCTTGGTGGGTATCTTTTGCTTCAACAAGCTCAAAGTGTTCTGATAGGCTGATGAGTAGAGCAGGTGTAATCTGCTGTGTTATGATAGGCTGATGACTAGAGCAGGTGTAATCTGCTGTGTTATGATAGGCTGATGACTAGAGCAGGTGTAATCTGCTGTGTTATGATAGGCTGATGACTAGAGCAGGTGTAATCTGCTGTGTTATGATAGGCTGATGACTAGAGCAGGTGTAATCTGCTGTGTTATGATAGGCTGATGACTAGAGCAGGTGTAATCTGCTGTGTTATGATAGGCTGATGACTAGAGCAGGTGTAATCTGCTGTGTAAAGTCAAAGTTTTTAATGAGTTTTATCAGGCCTAGATTATGGAGAAGCGTGCATCTGTCTTTGTTTATTCTTTATGCCTCTTGATGTGTTGTTGTCATCCCACCTATGTTTGTTTTTTATGTGTCTTACTCAACATCATTGCAAATTAGTCTCGTCCTCAATGAATTTTCGAGTTTAAATAAAGATTGAATGAATCTACATCTGTCCTTCTGACTTGCAGTGAGTTGATAAAATTATAACATCCAACTGATGTTCATTTGGATCAAATGTAAGTCAACTTTGTTCAGTTCAGATGTGAATAGTGCACATATCACCTCTTTGTCTGCACATAGAACATCACTTACTGTGTGTAACTTCATCCATTTGGCAATCAGGAGTCTGGATTGAGTTTCTGAGAGAGCTCAGAGCCGATTTCAGAAGCTGAAGCTGAAGATCAGAAACACACTATCATCACTTTTCTTTATAAACAGACAATGCTGGAGGAAGAAGTCCTGAAAAGCATTTACATAATATCAATACCTAGAAAGTTTTCTCAACTGTAGATATAAAATGCAGCGAGGTAGCCAAGCTATTACTGATGTATAAGAAGAGTGTAAGTCACATCAGATGAAGATCAAGTAAAAACACATTCTACTTACAAGATGAAGGGTTTTTGGCTGAAATAAAGAGAAAAGACAAAATGACTCAAGTTGTCACAGTTGTAAATGACAGATGCCCCCATATTTACCCCGTTTTCTCCCCAATTATAGAGAGCCAAAGTGAACGTCACTTCCTGACTTTCTCTGTGCACCAGCATCTGACAAAATATGAATGGTGGTGAACAGAGAGAGACGTAACTTTTTTTTATCCCCGTTTGAATTGTGCCACGGGGGTATCATGTTTGTCAATGTAAAAGATAACTTTGCAAGTCAAGAAAGTCACAGTTTGTGGTAAAACTGAGGCACTAGAAGTTATAAATCAGAAAGATGACGCACAACCAGTCACATAAGTGACGTCTCTCCCACCACTCCATGTTGTTGATGGTGTGACGTGTTGTGCGACACCAGAGATGTAGTCGATTGACAAAACTAAACCTTACGTTTCAGTTTCAGGACAAACTGTGACTTTCATGACTTGCAGAGTTCTCTTTTAAATTGACACATTTAACATGTACAATTCAAACGAGATAAAAAAGTAACGTCTGTCTCAGTTAGCCACCATTCATATTTTTTCAGACACTGGTGCACAGAGAAAGGCAGGAAGTCACGTTCACTTTGGCTCTCTATACTTACTGTATACCAGTGTACAGTAAGTCACTCTGTGTAACACTCAGTGTACAGTAAGACACTCTGTGTAACACTCAGTGTACAGTAAGCCACTCTGTATAACACTCAGTGTACAGTAAGACACTCTGTGTAACACTCAGTGTACATTAAGTCACTCTGTATAACACTCAGTGTACAGTAAGTCACTCTGTATAACACTCAGTGTACAGTACGTCACTCTGTGTAACACTCAGTGTACAGTAAGCCACTCTGTATAACACTCAGTGTACATTAAGTCACTCTGTGTAACACTCAGTGTACATTAAGTCACTCTGTATAACACTCAGTGTACAGTAAGTCACTCTGTGTAACACTCAGTGTACAGTAAGCCACTCTGTGTAACACTGAGTGTACAGTAAGCCACTCTGTATAACACTCAGTGTACATTAAGTCACTCTGTGTAACACTCAGTGTACATTAAGTCACTCTGTATAACACTCAGTGTACA
>NC_139643.1:4300447-4330447 GCF_964638095.1 Poromitra crassiceps | reverse complement strand
CGGGAGAGGGAGCGGAAAACCAGGGGCTGGTGAGAGTGAAGACCGAACCTGTCGACGTTGTCGCCGTAGCCATGGAGGCTGTGCCGCGGCCCGGCGAGGCTAGCCTGCGGGCCAGTGACAAGGACGGGGCGCGGATCGAGGCGACACGGGACGGCGGCCGCCGGGGAAAGAAGGAAGTGACGCCGCCGAAATACAATGGTAAAGGCGAGTGGGAGCCATATTGCATGATGTTTAACGTAGCAGCGGACATGAATGGCTGGTCGAGGGAGGAGAGAGCCAGTCATCTGGTGATGTCCCTCGAAGGCGAAGCTATAACGTGTGTGGCGGCGATGGCAGATACAAAAGACTTAGACGTGGTGATGGCCCTGAGGAGGCGTTTCGGCCAATGCAAAGAAGAAGGCATCGTGGTCGCGGAACTGTGTAACAGGCGTAGACGACCAGGGGAGTCGCTGCGGGCGCTGGCAACAGACATTGAGATCCTCAGCCGGCGCGTATACAGCCGGCTGCCGCCAGAATCACTGGATGAGCTAGCCAGAAATTACTTTATCCAGGCAATCGTGCCGCGAGGTCTAAGAGATCAAGTAATGCTGCAACGGCCAAAGACACTAGAAGTAGCGCTGGAGTTGGTGTTTGAAAGAGAGACAGTGGAGGGCTGGGCCATGGACAGCGACGCGGGGAGAGCTGTCCCCGTGGTGAGAATGGCAGCGGAGAGCCCACGTGGAAGATGGCGTTGGCAGAGCAAGGCAACATGGTGAAAGAACTGGCCGAGTCAGTGCAGCAGCTAAAAGAACAACTGCTCCGCAGCGCGACCCTGCAGCCCACCCCCGCTCGGCAGCCCACCCCGCGGAACAATAGCTGGGGCAGAGGGAGCATGATCTGCTGGGGCTGTGGACGCCCCGGACATCGGGAAGCAGAGTGCCGCCGGAGAACGTGGAACCAGGGAAACGGCACAGGGCCCGTCCAGATGGGGCGAGACGGGTCAGGTCTCCGATGTCACAGTCCCCGTAGCCACGTCGTCGCAGGAGGGAGCCCACCGACATCAACGGGGAGGTGGGGCTCCGCCTTCCCCTGAAGTAGACGACATCGCCGGAGCTGTCAGCACGCAGAGTGGGCCGCGCACGATGAACGGCTGCCATGTTCCAGTCTACCTACAGGGGAGATACTGTGTCGCCCTGGTGGACACGGGGTGTACGGCAACGCTGGTGAACGCCAACATGATGCCCGAGGGGACGCGTCTGGAGCAGCCAGCGGCACAGCTGCTGAGAACAGTATCCGGTGAGTTGATGCCAATGAGGGGAAGGGGGTACGTAATGATAACAGTGGGGGGACAGACAGTGAACTTTCCCGTGTGGGTAGTAGAAATGGCGGGGCCCTGCATCCTGGGGGAGGACTACTTGACGGTAAACCAATGCACAGTAGACCTAGGGAAGAGCACATTGACATTTGCAGGGGGGCCAGTAGTCCAGATGGGCCACCCTCCCACCGCTCCAGGGGAGCGGCCTAACGTTAATAACATCACTGTATACCGCGTCACCGTAGAGCACGAGCCCCACCCAGCAACCCAAGCCCCTCCCCCAACCCAGACCCCTGCCCCGCACCAAACCCCTCCCCCAACCCAGACCCCTGTCCTGCACCAAACCCCTCCCCAAAACCACGCCCCTGGGCCACCTCCGAACACTTGCCCTCAGACACCGCTACAGGCGGAGGGGGAGACCGAGAGGATAGAGATGCTGAGGGGATTGCACCAACGCCAGAGTGAAGGGTTAGAACCCCAGCAGAGCGATGAACTGTGGCGAGTACTAGAGGAATATAAGGACATTTTCGCGATGTCGGACGATGAGCTAGGCTGTACCCACCTGGTACAACACCAAATAGACACTGAGGGGGCGCGGCCCATCAGGTCGTATCCCCGTCGAGTCCCAGCAGCAAGGAGGGATATAGCGAACGAAGCTGTAGAGAACATGCTGCGGGCGGGGATCATCGAGCCATCAGAGAGCCCATGGGCGTCGGGGGTAGTGTTGGTGAAGAAGAAAAATAGCTCGAAGATGCGGTTTTGTGTAGATTATAGGGGGCTGAACAAAGTGACTAAAAAAGACGCGTACCCGCTGCCCATCATCGAGGAGCTGTTAGACGCGGTGGGGGAGTCATCCTGGTTCTCATCCCTAGACCTCTGCAGCGGGTACTGGCAGGTGCCCCTCTGTGACGATGCCAAACCAAAGACCGCCTTCCGCACCGAGAGAGGGCTGTGGCAGTTTCGAGTACTCAGTTTCGGCCTGTGCAACGCACCCGCAACGTTCGAGAGGTTAATGGAGAAACTGCTGGGAGACATTCCCCAAACCGAATGTGTCGTATACTTAGATGACATCTTGACACACGGGGACTCGTTTCAGGCAGCGGTGGGGGCGTTACGAAAGGTCCTACAGAAGATAGCTGAGGCGGGTCTGAAGTTACACCCAGATAAGTGCCACTTCCTGAAGAGGAGGGTGGAGTTCTTAGGGCATGGCATCGGCGCGGGGGGCATTCGCACCCTGGAAGAAAAGACACGGGCAATCGTAGAGTGGCCCACCCCCAGAGACAAAAGAGAACTCGAGAGCTTCGTAGGGTTAGCATCCTACTATAGGAAATTCGTAAAAGGCTTTTCTAACATCGCAGAGCCACTGTTCCGGCTAAAAGAAAAGAACACAGACTTCCACTGGACGACAGAATGCCACCTAGCTTTCGAAGCCCTCAAGAAAGCGCTGACCGAGTCTCCGGTGCTTAGAGCACCAGACCCCACACTGCCGTTCCTATTAGACACTGATGCCAGCAATGGGGGTATGGGGGCCGTGCTGTCCCAGACGGGGCCAGACGGGGAGCGGGTGGTGGCGTACTTCAGCAAGACATTTGATAAAACAGAACGAAACTACTGCGTCACACGCCGGGAGCTCCTCGCCGTCGTAGAAGCACTAAGACACTTTAGATACTACCTCCTGGGAGAGCCTCGGTTCACCATACGGACCGATCACTCGGCGCTGCAGTGGCTGTGGTCCTTCTGAGAGCCGGAGGGGCAGGTGTGCCGCTGGTTAGAAAGGATGGCGGACTACAACTTCACCATAGAGCACAGAGCAGGGGCGCACCACGTCAACGCAGACGCCCTGTCACGACGACCCTGCGCAGAGAGGGGGTGTGTGTACTGCGAGAAGAGAGAGGGAAGAGAGAGGGAGCTCCAAGAGGAAGCGAGGATATGCCCTAACCACACGGGGGATGGACCAGTGTGCAAGGCGCTGCGGATGGCAGAAGCGGCAGATTGGAGGGCCCATCAAGAAAACGACAGGGAGCTGTCGCCAGTACTGCAATGGGTAGAAGAGGGCCAGAAGCCGCCGTGGGAAGAGGTGGCAGGGGTCACCGACACAACCAAAGGGCTGTGGTCAGAGTTCGACACCCTGAGATTGAGCAGCGGGGTGCTGATGAAGTCCTGGAAGGAGCCAGCGACGGGAGAGAGCAAGTGGCGGAAAGTAGTGCCGACGACGTTGAGAGAGGAGGTGTGCAGGAGCTGCCATGGAACTGTAGGGGCCGGGCACTTTGGGGTAAGCAAAACCCTCCGTCGCATTAGGCAGGGTTTCTATTGGGGGAGGATGAGGAGAGACGTGCAGGACTTTTGTCGATGCTGCGACCTCTGCGCAGCGTACAAGGGTCCGTTAGACCAGTCTCACGCCCCGCTCCAACAGCTAGCAGCAGGAGCTCCCATGGAGAGGGTGGCGGTGGACGTGATGGGACCGTTTCCGCGCACAGACAGTGGAAATCGATACGTCCTGGCTGCCATGGACTATTTCACAAAATGGCCAGAGGCATACGCGCTGCCCGACCAGGAGGCGGGAACGGTGGTCGACGCACTGGTGACGGGTATGTTCAGTAGGTTCGGAGCACCGGAGACCCTCCACAGTGACCAAGGGAGGAACTTTGAGTCACGAGTGTTCGCCACCATGTGCGAGAAACTAAACATAAAAAAAACACGGACCACAGCACTGCACCCCCAGAGCGATGGCCTGGTGGAGAGATTCAATCGGACGCTGAAAAAACAGTTGGCCATCCTCACCGAGGAGCACCAGAAAGACTGGGACACGCACCTGCCTCTCATCCTCATGGCCTACAGATCTGCCACCCAAGAATCCACCTCCTGCACACCCGCCCTGCTCATGTTAGGCCGAGAACTGCGGACGCCAGCAGAAATGGTGTTCGGCAAACCACCAGACGCACTGGATGCGCCCCCGGGGCGAGAGTACGCCAGGAGGTTGCAAGATCGATTAGAGCCCGCTCACAACTTTGCTCGAGGCCAGCTGGAGAAAGCGGGCATGAGACAAAAAAGGAACTATGACGTGAGGGCAAAGGGAAACCATTTCCAAGGGGGGGAGTTGGTCTGGCTGTACACACCCCGGAGAAAGAAAGGGCGTAGCCCTAAACTGGACTGTCACTGGACAGGCCCATGCAGGGTCCTGGAGAGAATGGGGGAGGTGGTGTACCGAGTGCAGATGCCACTTGGTGGCAGGAAGGTACTCCACCGAGACAGGTTGGCCCCGTACCGGGGGGGGTGCACCCTTCCCCCAGATCTCGGCCGCCCAGTGGTTTCACCTAGACGTGCTGGGAGAAGGAATCTGTTTCCACAGAGAGGGGCGTCCGGCTATGACCGGACGGCCACCACCCAGGGACTTGAAGTCTCAGAGACACTGCAGGTGGGATCAGCCCCACAGGCAGAATCACAGAGACTAACACGGCCACGGAGAGAGCCACGGGCTCCAGGACACTTAGAGAACTTTGAGCTGTACTAAAAAAAAAAAAAAAAAAAAAAAGAAAGAAAGAAAGGAGGATGGTGGTTGGAAATGTTGTAAAAGAAAAGAAAATAATGTACATGGCATGAGATATTGTGGGGGATGAAAAATGTGGGAGAAGCTAGAGAATGAAACATAAAATGTGGTTAAAAAAACAAAAGAAGTTGCTAAAAGAAAGAAAAGATGTTTGGGTGTGTTTTGGTACAGGGGGATGTGTGGGTGTGGTGTCAACGTGGGCGTTGACTTATTGTTGGGCGGGGAGTATGTAGCGAATCAGTGTTACACATACAGTGGTGAGCAATGGAAGTGTCTCGACTACAGATAGGAACTGATGTGGGGGAGTGTTACTGGGGGGAACACTATGCTTGTGGGAGACTTCCGGGGGGGACTGAGCATGCGGGGGCAGTCTCCGGATACCGCCTAGAGAGAAGCAGCTAGCTATGAGCGTGACAACCGTCAAGAGTTGGAAATATGAATAACTGAATAAAGAACCCTGTACCAGCAAGAAGCCTCTGCCTCTTCAATACCAGGAACGTTACAATATGTACAGTGTGTGTGTGTGTGTGTGTGTGTGTGTGTGTGTGCGTGCGTGCGTGCGTGCGTGCGCGTGCGCGTGCGTGTGCGTGTGCGTGTGCGTGTGTGTGTGTGTGTGTGTGTGTCTATATGTTGGTTGATATTCACTGTCATGTTTCTGTACATTAGAAACAGAAGAGACAGATGAACATTGTTGTGTTGATGAAACTACATCAGGTCATGTGACTCTACCTGTTCTCTGCAGAGTGCTCTTCCCATATAGTCTAGCAGCAAGTCCTCAAAAAAGGCTTTAGTTTTCGAGATACCCCTACCCGAGGTAGAACAAATGACAACAATGATTTTTCTTATCTTTAGGGTCTCCCATTAATGAAATTGATTCTTGGCAAATTTTATTTTTGGGGAAAAAATGTTTTTTTGGCTGTTCTTTAGAACTACCCCAATCCCTGAAAAAGAGCCAAATTAGGCCAGTCCGAATAGGGTAAAGGTGACAAAAAAGCTCATACCTTGAGAATGCTCACTCTTTTCCTCACCAGACTTGCTGAGGTATGAACCAGGTGGCTGCCCTACATCACCAAATAGTCAGAAAATGATTTACCTAAAAATATCATGAATTATAGTCCTGTAAATATAGCTTTAGTTTAGGCGGAAATTGTACTTTGTGGTGATAGGAACATAGGACTCCATCACTTTTCTCTCATTTATCAGAAAAACAGAAATCCCTGGAAAATATACCATTACTGAATTGTCTAGGGTGCTATTGAACCCTGACCAGTAGTTGTATGGAGATATCTGGTACAGTTCTATTGCAAATGAGATTTCTTTAGACATAGACCTACTACCTCTTCTCTGAAACTGTCAAATTAGGTCATTCTGAATGGGGGATAAGTGAAGTGGCATAATAGCCTATAAGTTAAGAATGCTCACTCTGATGGTCATCATATTTGGAGAGGGAAATACCAGGTGGCTGAACTACATCACCAAATAGTCAGAATGTGGGTAAACCAATAAAATAAAGTTGATCTAAATTACAAACCACCTGGAGCGGCTGTAGCTCAGGAGGTAGAGCAGGTCGTCCACTAATCGCTTTGGATAAAATAGGTCGGTGGTTCGATTTCCACCTCCTCCAGTCTGCATGTCGAAGTGTCCTTGGGCAAGATACTGAACTCCTATTGCTCCGGATGGTGTGCCAGCACCCTGCGTGGCAGCCTGCCGCCATCGGTGTATGAATGGGTGAATGTACCTACTGATTGTAAAGCACTATATAAATGCAGGCCATTTACCATTTACCATAAAACATAGAAATACAAGGTGTAAATATTGGAAGTTTTATTGAAACTGGAACATTAATCCAAGTATAATAGTAATCATAATACACAATCACAAAAACAGACTAGAAAAACGGATTAGAAAACAAAATAACCAAGGCAAAAATAAAACAGAACGGAGAAATAAAAAGTGACTGCTTTTTTGTCCAGGTATATGGACACTTTTTTCACAGCCAAAGTATCAGGCCTTTGTTGCGTATTATGACCCAACCAGATGATTGTGCCAGTGTTTGGGAGTCTGGGGCACATTCACAACCTTATCCTCCATGGACTGCAGTTGTAATGATTGCAAAAGAGTGATGCAAACAAAACTGTCTAAATATTGTTCAGTCTGGAGGCAGCCTGTCTATCTGGAGACGATCATGTTTAATATACTGTATCCTTAGTATCATTGTCCATTTGTCAGATTAAGCTATCACAATGTTACATTCTTCCCTCTTCTGTGTATCATATTGTAACCTTTTTCCAAAGTATTTAGATCTTGCATTGTTGCTGCGCGTATATAAGATGTTGGAAGGGCAACAGAGAGGCACTGGCCCTTTCCACTCTCTCCACAGTTTGCATCTTTGCAATACAAGTAAGTAATGTCTCTCACTTCTGTAGGTGCTGGGGGTTTCCTAAATAGAGCTGGTCAAATGGTTCCATCTCTGACAATCCATCCCTTGACGATAGGACTCCATAACAGGGGTTTGGACATGTGACTGTGACACCATATCACTGTCTGATACATTGCTCTTGCTGTCTACCAGCATGTCATGCACTCACTGACTGTGACACAACAAGTAGTTTGTACAGAATAGGAAAGACAACAGCATTCACCAAACTCAAGACCCATCTCAGTGAGCTCAAAGATCTGGCCCATTTTGGACTCTTCCAGCTTGGAAGTCTTTGCCAGTCGCAAGAGAATTTGCGCTTCTGCTTTACGGAAAAAATAAAAAGGAAAATGGACTGATGTGCACAAACTTGGATGAACTGAGGTTCATAATTGCATCAACAACATATGCAGCCTCTGCAAACCTGCCACCAACAGAGGATGAATTTGCACAACATGTGCAAAGAGCAATGTACTGTATCAGATAGCGATATGGTGTCAGAGTCACATGCCCAAACCCCTTTTATGGAGTCTTATCGGCAAGGGATGGATTGTCAGAGATGGAGCCATTAAACCAGTCCTATTTAAGAAACCCCAGCACCTACAGAAGTGAGAGACATTACTTACTTGTATTGCAAAGATCCAAACTGTGGAGAGAGTGGAAAGTGCCAGTGCCTCTCTGTTGGCCTCCCCTGTACGGAGTTCTGTACCTGGTGTGTAGAATGTCAAAATGTGTCCCCAAACGTCTCTGAGGAACCTGACATTTGACATTCTAGTATCTATATACTTGACCTCTCACTGAAACACATCTTATGTACGCGCAGCAACAATGAAAGATCCAAATACTTGGGAAAAAGGTTACAATATGATACACAGAAGAGGAAAACATTTAACATTGTGATAGCTTAATTTGACAAATGGACAATGATACTAAGGATATATTAAACTTGATTGTCTCCAGATAGACAGGCTGCCTACAGAGACTGAACAATATTTACACAGTTTTGTTTGCATCAGTCTTTTGCAAGCCTAACAATTGCAGTCCATGGAGTATAAGCTTGTGAATGTGCCCCAGACTCCCAAACACCGGCACAATAATCTGGTACGGTCATAATACGTTCAACAAAGGGCTGATACTGTATTTCATATTTGGATATTTGGACTTTGGCTGTGAAACAAGTGTCCATATACCAGGTCAAACGAGCAGTCACTTTTTATTCCTCTGTTCTGTTTTATTTTTGCCTTGGTTATTTTGTTTTCTAGTCTGTTATCCTGTTTTTGTTTATGAAATGAAATGAAGCACTGAGATTTGGGGCTACCATAAAACAAATGTATTATTATTACTATTATACTTGTATTATTTCATCATGTCAAGACAGGAGATACTACTGATTTATTATAGTTTGGATTAATGTTCCAGTTTCCAGCAAACTTCCAATATTTACACCTTGTATTTCTATGTTTTAGAGGCTTGTAATTTTGATAAACTTTATTTATTGGGTTACCCACATTCTGATTATTTGGTGATGTAGTTCAGCCACCTGGTATTTCCCTCTCCAAATATGATGACCATCAGAGTGGGCATTCTTAACTTATGTGCCACAGTACCCATCTGACCTGAACCACTACTGTCCCAACTCCAACCTCCCCTTCATCTCCAAAACTCTTGAGAGGGTGGTTGCCGCCCAACTCCAGTCCCACCTCGACTCAAACAACCTCCACAAACCATTTAAACAGCCCTGGTAAAAAATAACTAATGACCTCCTCCGTGCAGCTGACTCTGGACTCCTCACCATCCTCATCCTCCTTGACCTCTCCACTGCTTTCGATACCATCTCCCACCCGCTACTTCTGGAGCACCTGGCGAACATTGGAATCACTGGTGTTGTAATTCCCTGGTTTGCATCCTACCTCACCGACAGACAACAGTTTGTCCAACTAGGGAACCACACGTCCGGGTGTTCTGCCGTTTGACCCAGGGGTCAGTATTGGGTCGACTCCTATTCATCACCTACCTCCTCCCCCTGGGTAAAATCCTCCGACACCATGGTGTCCGGTTTCACTGCTACTCCGATGATACCCAGGTCTATATCTCCACCAAACCCACCACCACTCTTCCTCCCACCTCCCTCACTGCCTGCCTCCAGGACATCAGGAGCTGGATGAGCAGGAAGTTCCTGAAGTTAAACGGCAGTAAAACCGAGGCCTTGCTCATCGGCTCCAAAAACACCCTCTCAAAAGCTCATAACACCACCACCCCAAACATCATCATTGACAGCTTCCCTGTTCCCTTCTCCACCCAAGTCAACAGCCTCAGCGTCATTCTGGACAGCACCCTTTCCTTTGCACCCCACATAAAAAACATCACCCGGTCTGCTTTCTTCCACATCCGCAACATCTCCAGACTCCGCCCATCCCTGTCCCAATACAGCACCAAAGTCCTCATCCACACATTTCTTACATCCCAGATTGATTACTGCAACTCTCTTCTCTCTGGCCTACCCACCAAATTGCTCAACAGACTCCAAATGCCTGGATCATCACCCGCACTAAATCATCTGACCACCCTGTGTAAAAACCTTCTGCTCACTTACAAAGCCCTACACAACCTAGCACCCAGCCATCTCTCTGACCTCCAGGAATACACCCCTTCCCGCTCCCTACGCTCTTCCTCAGCTGGCCTCCTGACCGTCCCCACCTCTCGCCTCAGTAAGATGGGTGCTAGGGCCTTCAGCTGCTCTGCACCCAGACTCTGGAACTCCTTGCCCCCACACATCCAACAGTCTGACTTCATCACCACATTCAAATCCCACCTCAAAACCCACCTGTACAAATTGGCCTACTCACTTTAATCATATACAGCACTTAATCTGTTATTCGCCTGCCGTGTTTATCTCCTGTCTTTTCTTATATCTATGCTCGTCGTATTTTAATGATGCTGGTGTTTGCCATGCCTGTTGTTTTTATGTATGATCTTTTAGAATGTTATGTCTCTTATGCACTGTACAATGACCTTGGGTGTTTTGAAAGGTGTCATCAAATAAAATTATTATTATTAGAAGTATACCACTTATCCCCCCATTCGGAATTTTGACTGGTTCAGAGAAAAGGCAGGGCTATGTCTAAAGAAATCTCATTTGCAATAGAACGGTACCAGATATCTCCATACAACTACTGGTTAGTGTTCAATAGCACCCTAGACAATTCAGTAATGGTATATTTTTCAGGGATTTCTGTTTTTCTGATAAATGAGAGAAAAGTGATGGAGTCCTGTTCCTATCACCACAAAGTACAATTTCCGCCTAAACTAAAGCTATATTTACAGGACTATAATTCATGATCTTTTTAGGTAAATAATTTTCTGACTATTTGGTGATGTAGGGCAGCCACCTGGTTCATACCTCAGCAAATCTGATGAGGAAAAGAGTGAGCATTCTTAAGGTATGAGCTTTTTTGTCACCTTTACCCTATTCGGACTGGCCTAATTTGGCTCTTTTTCAGGGATTGGGGTAGTTCTAAAGAACAGCCAAAAAAACATTTTTTCCCCAAAAATAAAATTTGCCAAGAATCAATTTCATTAATGGGAGACCCTAAAGATAAGAAAAAACATTGTTGGCATTTGTTCTACCTCGGGTAGGGGTATCTCAAAATCTGAGGGCCCTTTCTGCTAGACTAATAGGACACATATACAATATATACTTCTTCAGCCAATCAATGCACTCTGTGGTGATGTAGTGCTTCACCATCATACCAGATAGTCTTCTCCATCATAGCCATACTGGCGATACCCATGAACTTCTCCTGTCTCATCATCCCATTCACAGCCAGACATATACTGGACGATATGGGCACCTGAGAGAGAGAGAGAGAGAGAGAGGAGAGAGAGAGAGAGAGAGGAGAGAGAGAGAGAGGGAGAGAGAGAGGAGAGAGAGGAGAGAGAGAGAGAGAGGGAGAGAGAGAGGAGAGAGGGAGAGAGAGAGAGAGAGAGAGAGAGAGAGGAGAGAGAGAGAGAGGGAGAGAGAGAGGAGAGAGGGAGAGAGAGAGAGAGAGAGACAGAGAGAGAGACAGAGAGAGAGACAGAGAGAGAGAGAGAGACAGAGAGAGAGAGAGAGAGAGAGAGACAGAGAGAGAGAGAGAGAGAGACACTGCTGTAACACAGAGACCTTCTAGAGTGAAATCTTGGGTTGACAGAGAGCACAGTTTGGCACACACACACACACACACACACACACACACACACACACACACACACACACGGAAGAGAGCAGAGAGGGCAGAGGCTGCTGTTCATGTGTTTATCTCAGACCAGGGAAGTTTCTCACTAACCTTGTTTCATCACATTCTTCTGCTGTCAGTGGACAATATTATAGACGACAAAAGATAGATTTTAGTGAATGGGTTTTGGTCTAAAAAGTCATGAAAAGAGTGTATGAGAGTCAGTATAAGAGTGTTTTTTCAAGATTCAAGATTTTTATTGTCACTCTGTAGTACAAGTATCACATGTGAAATTCTTGTGCTGTAGGCTCCGTTACAACATAGTGCAAAAAATATATATATATATATAAATAAAAAACAGGAGGCAACGAGCAATAGAGCAGTAAGACACGCCACAGACAGTGGCGTATTCACTGCCCATAGTGCAAATGGCATGAACATACTTTAAACATAATTAAACATAATAACATTCTGTTAGGTGCAAATAGCGTATACCTAATTAAACATACTATTGAATATTAGTCATACATAATGGTGGCATCTACAGTGCGGTACAGTACGCCTACTACACTATTTGTATATGTTAAGGAGTCTCGTGGCCTGTGAGAAGAAACTGTCCCTCAAGCGATTTGTGCGTGCTCTTGGGACCCTGTATCTCCTCCCTGAGGGTAGCAGGGAGAACAGACTGTTGTAGGGGTGGTTTGTGTCTTTGATGATCTTCAGGGACCTCCTGAGGCACCGCTGGTTGTACAGATCTTGCAGTTCTGGCAGCTCACATCCTGTTACGTGCTGGGCCGCGCGCCTCACCCTTCTTAGCGCCCTGCGGTCCATGGTGGTGCAGTTCCCGTACCAGGTGGTGAAGCAGCCAGTCAGCAGGCTTTCAATGGTGCCTTTTTGACAACAGTGGCGGTGTGGTTGGCCCATGTCAGGTCCTGGTGGATATTGACTCCCAGGTACTTGAAGCTGTCCACCCTTTCCACCACTGTGCTGTTGATGGTGATTTGGGGGTGTGTGCCCCCCCCCTTCTGTAGTCTACAATGACCTCCTTTGTCTTGGAGACGTTCAGAGAGAGGTGGTTGTCCTGGCACCATTGTTCCAGGGCCTCCACCTCCTTTCTGTAGGCTGTCTCGTCACTCCTGGAGATCCGCCCCACGACCGCTGTGTCGTCTGCAAACTTCACGATGGTGTTCGAAGTTTGAGTCGCCACGCAGTCGTGGGTGTAGAGGTCATACCAGAAGGGGCTGGAGACGCACCCCTGTGGCTCACCTATGCTGATGGTCAGTGGGGAGGAGGTGAGGTTGCCCACTTTCACCACCTGGCGGCGGTCTGTTAGAAAGTCCAGGATCCAGTCACACATCGCTTTGCTTAGTCCCAGATCCTTGAGTTTGCTTACCAGCCTGGAGGGTACTATGGTGTTGAATGCTGAGCTGTAGTTCACGAACAGCATTCTCACATAGGTGACCTTCCCCTCCAGGTGGGAGAGGGCGGTGTGGAGAACGTGTGCTACTGCATCCGCTGTGCTCCTGTTGGGGCGGTATGCGAATTGTAGCGGGTCGTGGTCCGGGGGGAGTGTGGGGTGGATCTGTGATATAACCAGCTTTTCGAAGCATTTGCTGGCTATGGGCTAGGGGCGGTCCGGATCTATGGGCAGAGGAGGTGGGGGTTGTGGTTGTGGGTGGGGGCGGGGAGGGTGTGAGTGGGAGGGGGGGTTGGTGGTTAGGTGGGAGTGTAGAGGAGGTGGGGGAGGAGAGGAGTGGGGGGAAGGTGAGGGGGGGTTAGTGGTTAGGTGAGGGTGGAGGGGGGGTGGGGGAGGATAGGGTGGAGGGCACTGGGTTAGATAGGGGTGGAGGGTAGGTTGTGGGGCAGTGGGGGTGAGGGGAGGAGGGGGGAGAGAGGGGGGGAGAGGGAGGGCAGAGGAGGAGGGGTTGTGGGGTGGTGGGTTGGGGGGGTGGGCGCTCTGGCAGAGGGGTCGAACCTAGCGTAGAACGCGTTGAGTTCGTCCGGCAGGGTGGGTGACGTGCTGGGGTTCTGTCGTTTCACCCCTTTGAAGTCTGTGGCAGCATGGAGTCCTCTCCACAGGTGTCTGGGGTTGTTAGTGTCCAATTTTGACTCCAGCTGCTTTCCATAATCTCTCTGTGCTTTCCTTTATTGTGGTTCGGAGGGCATATTGTGCCTGCTTGTATTGTTCTGGTGTACCAGAACTGAAGGCGGTGGTCCTGGCGTGAAGGGCAGCCCTGACATCACTGTTGACCCAGGGCTTCTGATTTGGCATTTGTGCAAACTATGAATCAGAGATCTCTGCCTCCACAAATTCAAAACAATGTGCACAGATTTTGAAAACCTTCCATCAAATGAAAAACTCAAATATCTTGTTGGAGAGAAAAAGGAGTGTGACTCTACTGCAGCCAAACATGTCTCAGTGTCAATGTGTCAGACAAGACACACTGACACTGTCATTTTTATAGAAACTGATTTATTAATTTACTTTATTATTACATTCTATCTAATTTTACTTTATTTGCTTATTTGAATGATTTATATTTGTTGACATATCTATTGTATATCTAAGTTTGAATAATATTAGTTTAATTTAAGGATCTGGAGCAATACTTTTGTATTGTATGCCAATAAAGCACCCTTGGATTGAATTGAGTTAATTGGCTTTAAATCTATATGACCTGCTCCCTATGAAGGAAAGGAGACTATTTGGTGAACAGATTACACATATTATTTGCAGAGATTATAAAGTGTTACATGGCTTTTTCATAAAAACAAAAGGATTGTAGAAGGATTTGGAGAGTCAGAAGCACAGCACATTATTCCCTGATGAAACCCACCAATGACCATGGAGGAGCCCCTCAGTGATGTCATAGTCATACTGTAGTGATGTCATACTGATGTCATACTGTAGGTTTTCTTTTTATCTTTATTTATACAGGGGGAGTCTCACTGAGAGAGAGTCTGGCAAGCGAGATTCCACTGAGAGCAATGCCCTCTTTTTCAGGAGTGCCCCCTGTTCTCTCTCTCACACACACACACACACACACACACACACACACACACACACACACACACACACACACACACACACACACACACACACACACACACACACACACACACACACACACACACACACACACACACACACACACACACACACACACACAAGGGAGGGGCAAGCGCTGCCTTTTTCCCCACCCAGATTTATCCTGCCGGTCACGGGGATTGAACCGACGACCTTCAGGTCACAAGCTCACTTCTCTAACCATTGAGTCCCATCTGATGACAACAGTCTTTTTAGATGGAGGCTAAATGTTAGCAGCTCAGTAGCTGTGACTGTTTTCATACTGGGAAGTTACTGGATCATTTAGCAGCAGTCTGCTGCTGTCTCATGTTCCAGTTTGTGTTGACAGAGATCATTAAAGGAACAGTTCACCCACAAATTAACATTGTGTCATCAACTCCTCCCCCTCATGCCAGTTGAAACACAGGTGAAGTTTATATAACACACAGGGAGGTTAACATCACATCTCCAGAGACCAGAGAGAACCAGTCCACACTGACTTCAGTTGTAGTCATGTGACATCCTCATCAGTGTCTTCATCATCAATATTATATAAATGTTAATTTAAAAAAAGCTTATCATTGGGTTTACATACAGAGGACTCAGCAGTGTGACAGCGCCACCTCTGGACAGATGATGCATTTCCCTCGGAACTGAGACATTTGTCACTTCCCACCCAATTTACCCATTTTGTGTCTAAAACGCAGGAAGTAACACAGCTGCAAGCACAACATGAATGAGGATTTTCAGCTTCCGATCCATTTGGTGATCCAGTGCTGGGACCCTTGTTACTTCCTGCATTTTAGACAAAATGGGTGAATTGGGTGGCAAGTGAAAAAGGCTAATGAACTGATGAGGATGTCATGTGACTTTCTGTTGGTCTCTAAATGATCAACCTGATAAATCATCATTATAATCAGTGACTGTGTTCTCTGGAAGAGTTCAAGATTCAACATTCTAGATGTTTATTGTCACTCTGGTTGCACAAGTAACACTGGTGTGAACTTCTTAGGCCAGGAGGCTCCACAGAACATCACATATAAGGAAAAGCAACATGTGAGAGAGCAGAAACACACAAGAGCACTAAAACAACAATGAAGAACATTAACAACGTTTGTGTTTTCATCGAGGTATCAGAAGGTTCATTTGGTGTTATTCAATAGAGCCACTATACTGAAATATAAAAAAGACATGTATGATATTCTTTGAATGCAGGAACAATCCTTTTTAGGTTATAAAACTATGATCCACAAATACACAAATAAAGTAGAAAAGTGAAAAGGAAGTCAAAGGAATAGTGTGTCACATTTTAGCCTTTTTTGTCATTCACAGTCTTTACAATCAAACAGCTGTCAGAATGACATTCATGACATTTACAGTAAGTCTGAGTAGCAACAGTGGGTTCTCCTGCTGCAACATTCACATTATAGTCTCACATAAGGATACTTTGCATTTAAACAAACAAACAAACAAACAAACCAGACTTTTGGTCTATTGGGACTTTATTGAAAAGCCAAACAGTACAAAAGGAATGCATCAGCATGCAATTTAATTGGACATTGATTTCAGTAATCCAACCCAGAACATCTTGTGAGCATCCTGAATCATCCTCTACAGTCTACATGTTCAGAAACTCTACAAAGAGCCAAAATACCACATCCCTAAATTAATTTAGCCTACAGTAAAATCAGAACATAACTTGTGAAGCAATTCTATTCAATATGTACAGTACAGTATCTAAAGAGAAATGGTAGAGTAGGCTAGGTGGTAGGTTAGATCCAGTAGAGTAGGCTAGGTGGTAGGTTAGATCCAGTAGAGTAGGCTAGGTGGTAGGTTAGATCCAGTAGAGTAGGCTAGGTGGTAGGTTAGATCCAGTAGAGTAGGCTAGGTGGTCGATTAGATACAGTAGAGTAGGCTAGGGGGTTAGATCTTCTAGGTGCTGGTAGGTTAAATAGAATAGTTAGATTATTTGCCTTGGTAAAATATGTTCTTGTCTACTCTGTGTTTTTCTTGCTTGCTTTCTGGTCTCTCTCTTTTGTTTTATATACGTTGTTCAGTTTCTGTTTATTGGTTGTGTTTAGCTAGATCTAGCTAGACTATTTCCTGTGAAGCCCTCTGAGACTTGCCTGTGAATTAGGGCTATAAACTTGACTTTTATTTAGACTTGTATTCATCTTTATCAAATACAACTAAATGAAATGGAAAACCGATCCCAGAAACAAAACAACATTGTGGACACTTGTATTTTGTTTGCTTAAATTAACATAACGTAATGTCTTACCAAAATGGTCAATAAAATAAATACCAACAAATGTATACTATCCACAGTTATGCTACCTTGGAACAAACAGTTTTAGAAACACAAAAGGCTTCCTGGAAAGGAAACCAAAACAAAACCTACTGATCCATTGTCAAAGTTTCACAGTATTAAACACTATATTTACATATTTTTATATACATGTACAAAGAAAATGAATCAAGAAATGAACGTATTGACTTGTTGGTCACTAAACCATCACTCAGTGCAGAGATGCTGAAGCATAACCAGGGGGGCAGTATTGAGTCACTGTGGTGACTTTCCCTCAGTGAAGAGCTTCTCTCTCAGTTTGTAGTAGCTGCCTTTCTGCTCCATTAGCTCGTGGTGAGTCCCTCGCTCCTGAACCGTCCCCCGTCCGATCAGCATGATCTGATTTGCCTTCTCGATGGTCTGCAGCCTGTGAGCGATCAGCAGCAGGGTCTGCTCAGGGTAAGAAGCCAGGGCCTGCTGAACCTGCACACAGCCATTCACACATTATGATATTAGACCACCAGCGACCTGATTTCATCACTTCATTGCATTAATTAAGCAAGCTTGTTCTGTGCATTAACTTGCTCTCAATAGGGCAATTCCTAACTATTAACTGAGTAATGATTTCAAGTGAGAACTTATTGAAAATCCACCAAATCAATTAATTTAGATAGAACGTATCACCTGTTATTGAGGCCACTGTTGCATAATTGCAGGCAACATTTCTTAGATTGTCTCCTCTCATGAGCCATGGAGGCCCAAGAGTCTTCATTGTAACAAAACACAAGCTGCAGATTTCACTGAGTAGCTCCCTTGTCTCTAGTTGTTCTATCAGGTGGTACCTGCAGACTGTTGGCCCTCAAGGACACAAGACTGCCCCTATAATAAGCTTTCAGGAAGTGTAAAGAGCACCCCCTGTGGGTGAGCTAATTTATTAATTAGGTAATTAGGGCCGTCTAAATGGGGGGAAATGGCTAATTATTGGCCAAAATGACTCAAGACAGGTTCAGCTCCATGGAGAGCTCCAGAATGGAGCAGCACACAGGTGAGCGGAGGTGAAAACCCTCTGTGGAGAGAGAGACTAGTCACACAGAGAGGGGTATTCCACTAGTGTGTTAGGAGATTCAGTGATGTACATTCCACCTTAATTTAAGGAGTTGGCATTAACTCTTTTCTACATGAGCATAATGAAATCTGCATGAATAAAACAAATTAAAAAAATCTTGCTGTTAAACTGTTTAAATAGCATGGGGGATGTATTACAGGGACTGCAAGACAGGAATCTGGTTTGATTTTAATGCCCAGGCATTGCCAGGCCACACCTGTGAATAATTCTGGTGGTTAACACCGCCCAAATCCTGTTTGTGCCGTGCATAAATGATTTTAAATGATTTGGCACGCCTCTAATCTGCGTTTGTGCCCATTGTTGTGACGAGTTATGCTTCCCCGTTTTTAATTGCATCACCACCATATTTTGGGGCTGTTTTAACTTAAAAACAGGGTTGTCACGTCTACCCAAACAATTATATCATTTTTAAATAGTTATGTTTCTGTATAAATCATTACCAGGCACGTGCACACATAGACATGAAAGGGGGCTTGAGCCCCTGCCTTTTTTTCAGTCTGTAAAAAGTGCCCTTTTTTTAATTAAAAAAAAAATGTATAATACATTTTTCATTTTCATTCCAACAACACATGAACAAAACAAACAGCTCAGACACATGAAAAAATAAAATAAAAAGTGCCCTTTCCTGACCATGAATGCATTTCTAATGATGCTTTGTATGGAAATTGCCCTTTCCATGCCATCACTGAAGGCAGCATTCAAAGAGAAATGCCTTTTCCGAGCTCTCTTGGCCTTGAATGCACCATTTGTAATAGGCCTCTGCATGGAGCAGTGTTTTTCTAAACCGCCCCTGAAGGCACCAACCCAAAAACGCACGTGGCCCGTCCCCACCCACTCCAGCAGTGTGCCCTCCACTCAGCCAGAGCAACCATGCAGACGGACAGCAGCAGCACAGGCGCACACAGTCTGACAGATATATCAGTCAGGCAACGTGAATCAGGTATGTATGTTTGTCAAAGTCTCATCCTAAAATGAGATATTCCTCTAAATCTGGTTAAAATCGGAATATTTAAAATGAGTTATACCCCTAAATTGGCCTTCAAATTGCCTCAAATTTCCGTCGCCGCCCTCCGGACGGCGGCTGTAGTGCCCTTTTATGAATTTGAGCCCCTGCCCCTCTAATGTTCTCTGCATGTCCCTGATCATTACAATATGCTCCTGTGAGGTGGGGATGCGTTTGGCGGTGGGGGTGCAAAACTCGGCATAACACCTGGACACTTGCGCATGGCAGACTGCTATCGTCGTGCAGAGACGATAGTATAAGGCAGGCGCAAACAGGTACGCAAAGCGCACAAAGCAGATAGCGCCAGTACCAAGATAGAGCAGTGTCCGTTTGTAGCACGATGTCCATTTGTAGCATGAGAGGAGAGACCAATGAGGAGTAGCCTGCATATTGCTATGGATGTTGCTAAGCAACGACCATAGCAACAACAGCAGAGGTTGGCATTACAACCATTTTCTGCTAGTATCTTCTTAATAACTGACAAACTAAACATCAGATACAAGATACAAGATACAACAAGATACAAGATACAAGATACAAGATACAAGATACTTTTTTTTACAAGATACTTTTATTGCCACACAACCAGGTTGGTGGTATTTAGTTTCAGTACAGTTTACTGTGAAGCTCTGCAAGAGACAGGACATACATGAATACATTTAACATTTAACATTTAACCCCTCTTCCCAACAATAAATACATAAATACAGCACACAAACAAGTCAAACAGTCCAACAGGTGTTTAGAGGGTGTGAGGCCTAAGGGGGGAGAGGAAGTGGGGGTCCGATAGAGTTCAGGGTTCGTATGGCTGTTGGGAAAAAGCTGTCCTTGAAGCGGGTGGGTGGGTACATTTTACTAATTGCAGACAGTGGAAATAAAATGACATTTTCTAACCTGGAATGTGTAAAAGCCCATTATAGATGGCTGAAACAATAGCATTCCACGAGAAGAGAGCCGCCATCTTATTTTGGTTTGGAAAAAAGACGTGATAGTCACGTGACGTCGACGCAGCTACGCTGGGCCATACAAAACTCCTATCCCAAATAAACGTTGCCATCTTACAATTTGAGAGCCGTTATTGTAAAACTCTAACATTTTTCGCTGTGGACCAACGTTGCTATTATACAATTTTCTATGAGACTGGGTTGGATTTAACCCTATGATTTAACCATGCAATAGCATCAGAAAGGCTAAACCATAGTAGGCTACGGTTGCGAGTCAGACCCCAAATAACCAACACATAAACAGATACATGTAAACATCTTATTTGCTGAGGCTTAAAAACCTTCTGAAAAAAGTCTTGCTGAGTAAACTATAGTAATGTGCTGAGCCTTTTGTTGAAATGGTTATTAAACTTGTGTGGTTTATATCCTTTGTTATTTTTATTGTTGATTGTTCTATTTTGTTCATTTGATGTTATGTGTTACCATATGTCCTGATTTATAAGGCCAGGGACCATGTTGGAAATAAGTGTTCACACTTTTACATGTCTGTCCCTTGGATTTTGTTCTGCTATATCCATAAATAAAATCAATCAATCAATCAATCAATCAATCAATCAATCACTCAATCAATCAATCAATCAATCAATCAATCAATCAATCAATCAATCAATCAATCAATTTTGTGAACATTATAGCCAATGTTTCTCTGGTCATAAGAACAGAAAAGAAACATTTAGTTGGTTCCTAGTTTTCTGCACACACATGGATCAGAAGTCCTATATATTTATTATATATATATATATTAAATATTTAAAAGGATACTTATTCTAATAGATTCTTATAAAAAAAACTCTTCCAGGCATCGTCTCCTCTGATAAACATCTGTAAAATCAGAATCAGAATTGTCTTTATTGCCAAGTAAGTTTACACACAGGCTACAAGGAATTCACTTTGGTGTTCAGTGCATAGCATCAATAAACATAGTAAGAGAACTTAGGAGAGTAAATGTAAAAGGCAAAGTACTGCAAGTCAAGAAGCATCAAATATAAAATACACTTGTTCAAAATACTCTATTGTCGCCACCTGTCGTGACAGTAAGTGTGGTTCTTCAGCTGCTAGTTCAGTGAGTTTTGCTCGTAGACTGATCAGACTGATACTCTTGGAATCTGTGGACTCTTGGTGCAAACAACCAACAACCAGTGTTACTGCAACCACCACGACATGTACTTTTGTAACAAGAGGGTGTTTAGAAACAGATACTCTGGACAAATATCAATAATATCAAATATCAAATAGGAACATTTACACAGAGAGAATAATATGTACATATCTTTTATAATCAAAAGTCAAAGCTTGAGGGAGTGAAGGCTTTGCCACCGCAATGATGTGTTTTTGAGTCATGCAGATGCATCACTAATGAACTTTCCTCTGTCCAGATTTTCACTCCTCAAGAATTCAAAATAACTCACATTTAATTTCTGTCACACGTGTGCTTCTGCTTCTCCAACACAAAAGCAGCACAGCTGATCACAGTTTGAGGGTGTTGTACCTCGAGGAGAGTTTTGTTGTTCTCTTTCTTTACTTTGTCCTTTATTACAAATTAAATAGGAGTGATGAGCTTCATGGTAAAAAAAAATAGACTCCTTTCATCACAGAGCCCAGAACAGGTGTGTTGTAAAGTGGTCATTCCTTCACTCCCCTACACATGGACCCAGTCACAATCCCTATAGTCACATACTATACACACAGAGCAGAGTGACACTGCCTATAGTCACATACTGTACACAGAGAGCAGAGTGACACTCCCTATAGTCACATACTGTACACACAGAGCAGAGTGACACTCCCTATAGTCACATATTGTACACACAGAGCAGAGTGACACTCCCTATAGTCACATACTGTACACACAGAGCAGAGTGACACTCCCTATAGTCACATACTGTACACACAGAGCAGAGTGACACTCCCTATAGTCACATACTGTACACACATACTGTACACAGAGCAGAGTGACACTATATGTATATAGAGGGTGGGGGCCCTGACTGGCGACGCTAAACTTTTAGCTAAACTGTTCGCATCTATGTTCGCAGTGGCATCCCAAGTATCATCATACTATTATGGGATGCGATGCGAACTGTTGTATTATGGGATGTGCGTTTCCCAGGCAACGACACACATTGACACGTTTTGGAACAGCGCCGTAAACATCCACTTAGACTCAAGGATGATCTGATTAGATTTTGGTGGTCAAAGGTCAAAGGTCAAGGTCACTGTGACGTCTCAAACGCCATTTTCAAGCTTGTTAACGCGATATATCAGGAATGCCTTGGCAGAATTTCATCACATTTGCCTCAAACATTGACTTGGACTCAAGGATGATCTGATTAGATTTTGGTGGTCAAAGGTCAAAGGTCAAGGTCACTGTGACCTCTCAAACACCATTTTCAAGCTTGTTAACGCGATATCTCAGGAATGCCTTGGCGGAATTTAATCAAATTTGCCTCAAACATCGACTTGGATTCAAGGATGAACTGATTAGATTTTGGTGGTCAAAGGTCAAGGTCACTGACCTCTCGAACGCCACTTTCAAGCTTGTTAATGCGATATCTCAGGAATGCCTTGACGGAATTTCATCAAATTTGTCTCAAACATCGACTTGGACTCAAGCATGAACTGATTAGATTTTGGTGGTCAAAGGTCAAGGTCACTGTGACCTCTCGAATGCCATTTTCAAGCTTGTTAACGCGATATCTCAGGGATGCCTTGACGGAATTTCATCAAATTTGTCTCAAACATCGACTTGGACTTAAGAATGAACTGATTACATTTTGGTGGTCAAACTTCAAGGTCACTATGACCTCATGAACGCCATTCCCAAGTTCGTTTACGCAATATCTCAAGAACGGCTTGATAGAATTTCTTCTGATTTGGCTCAAACATCTACTTGGACGCAAGGATGAACTGATTCCATTTTGGTTATCAAAGGTCAAAGGTCAAGGTCACTGTGACCTCTCGAATGCCATTTTCAAGCTTTTTTTTTTTTCAGGGACAGTGCAACATTAATGAACATTTGCATGTAAATGTGCCGGATTATAGCCTTAGCTAATTTCCATCCATAGTCCCTCGACAGGTAGAGGTAAAGTACAAAAAGTTTAAAAGAAGAATAGAAAAATTAGTGCATACATAGGGCAACTGACAGAGATACGATGTAAGTGACATATACATACATATGGGGTAAAGAGGAGAGGAGACATACATATACATGAAGGAGGCATTTAAACTTTCCAATTCAGGTGTGCACATACAGACTTTTAATTCAGGTGTGCAGTACAAATAAAGCAAAAACAGGAGACATTAGGGACATTGACTAAGGTAGACATTGGACTTTCAGGGTTATACATAATACAAAAAACAACACATGAGACAAAAGGGTTTAGATGTGGTCGCAGTTTTGGTTTGATCTGAGCCATGACTTTAACAGCCCCTTGAAGGTGTGAATACTGCTACTCTCTCTGACTGACATTGGTAGGCTATTCCACAGTTTGCTACCTCTGTAGGACAAAACATTTTGTCCGACAGAGGACCGTCTCAAAGGTAGTTCACAGTCGCCTCTCGACGAGCTTCGCGTGATGTTCTGGGTAGCTCTCCGCTTGATAAAATATTCTAAGGGAGGTGGTGCTATCCCATGAAGGATTTTATAGATCATACAGGCAATTTTAAATTTTTTATAATTGTCAAAGCTGAGGAGCTTGTACTTTAGAAGGATGTTGCAATGATGGTAAGATGTAGGTTTCTTATCTAAGATTTTCAGGGCCTTTTTATATAGAGACTCGATGGGCTTCAAGGTGGTTACTCCTGTGAAGGACTACTGTAAGGCAGTATTCTATGGGCCCTATTCTCCCACAGGCCTTCGGCGCAAAAACTGGCCTTACACGCAAAAAAAACGTGCCTTGCGCCTGCCTCGGGAAGATATCATGGCTTTAGGCCCCCAAATGTGCTTTAGGCGAACTGGGCGTGGCGCAGTCCCAGAATGGGCGAGAATGGGCGTTTCGGCCTTAAATACCGGCCTAATGATATCTTCCCACCTGGCGTAAATTTAGCGTTTTGCGCTTTTGAAAACCAGGCCTATTCAGTGCGCTGGTTGCGCGGAGCGCTCCTCTGCCCTTTCCTCTGTCCCTTCTCTCTGTGTCACTCCCTCTCTCTTACTCATCAGTCTGACAGGCACAATGGACTGCTTGAAAAAAAGTTTGCCAGTTCTCTCTCTCTCTCAGAAAAAATAAGTTGTTCTACCGTACATATTTTAACAACATGACAGTTTTTTCTAACATGACAGTTTTGAGCCAGTGACATTCAGAGGCTATTGCATCATCCTACCTGTGCAGTGAAGGAACGAGATCATTCTTTGCAAACATTCACTGCCTGCCTTCCCTGCAACAGCCAGACATGTGAAATCTCCCAGCATGCATTGGGCTAATCCATTTAGAAAATAAATCGTATGGAAATTAGCCTAAATCGATAGAAAGGTACATCGAAATAGATCTAAATAATGTTTAATGTTCCCACAACATGCTATTCAATAGGGTTAGGGTTTTTTATTTCAATATTGGACAAAATAAAATCGCGAAATCCAAACACAACCCTATGTAAAACATATATGTCATCCTGGGCCTATATATTGTATATCCCTCGTTGATTTAACATGATTTAGATAAGTGACAACGTAACGCGGTTCTACTGTCATGTGCTATACTGTGATGTCTGCTCCAATAAATTGGCCCTACTTCACATTTAGTTTTACAATAAAAACACATTTCTGCAATGATTACATAATGTAGGCTATATTTATGTGCATCATCCTACCTGTGCAGCAGGGGAGAGAACACGATATCATTCTGGACAAACTTTCACCAATCTAATTAATCTCATCATATAGGGATAGGCTATATTTTTCTAGCTGATGCGTTTAGAACATTCTTTTCACTTTGATCTTGCTATAGTGTAGCGTATTTACATGCTTGCAGTATTTAAACTGCAGTTAGATTGGTTTGAGAATAATATAATAGCCTATAGGAGACAGACAGAGGGGATAAAGGGGGGGGGGGGGGGGGAGATCAGAGCCCTCGGCTTTTCTGAAGCCGGACTGGATCGCTCCGTGGAATTGGAGCTGAAAAGTGAAGCATGTGATTCGTTTACTGCACTTACCCAATGAGCAGATAGTGCATAATTTTACGCTTAAAAGGCGTGGTTGTAATGCTTAATGCTGCGTGTAGCGCCGATACCAAAATATCAAGTGCGCTGGTCCACGCCCACTGATCTGCGCTGCGTCTGGCATTGAGCGCAGTTCATAGGCCGATGCAACGATAGAGCCCTATATGTGCAAAAATCATTGAGTGGAGGAAAGTTAAGGCCGCACTGTCAGTCAGAGATGCTCTAATCTGCCTGAAGTTGCAGAGATTGAATTTTAGAGTGTTCGATACCTTTTTAATATGACTCTTGAAAGAGAGTGTGGAGTCCAAAGTGACCCCTAGGTGCTTGAACTCACCTACAGTTTCTATTTCCACCCCTCCCCCAAGGATCTTAAGATGTGGGTTTAAGATGGATTTTTTCGAGAAGACCATACCCACTGTTTTCTTGGTGTTTAATGCAAGATAAGATTTTTCGAGCCAGACCTGAGTTTGAGTCATGGCTACAGTTTGTGTTTGAGGCTTCTTCCATGGTTTTTGATGGAGTGAAAATTACTGCATCATCCGCGTACATTAAAGTGTTCATTCTAGGGCATACATTTGGTAAATCATTAATATAAAGTGAAAATAATATAGGTGCAAAAATTGAGCCCTGAGGGAGTCCTGTAGTACATTCTATATAGGGAGATTTAACATTTAATGACGTTCTGACATCTGTTGCCAATAAATTATGTATCTTTGAAAGTCGGTCTTCCTGCAGATTTGTGGAGTGTGCGGTCTCCCTATAAACGCCTATTTCACATCCCACCCAAATCAGCCATTTTGGGACAAAAAGGCAGGAAGTAAAGCATGTGAAAGCAAGACATTGATTAGAGCCCCGGGACTGGACCAGCTGTCCCTGCAGCGGAGGAACAGCAAACAGGACCTTCTTTGCACCTCTGTTTTACTTCCTGCCTTTTAGACACAAAATGGCTGATTTGGGTGGGATGGGAAATAGGCTAATGGACTTATCCTGATGAGTTTGTTTTTTATCCAGAATATAATACTACTTTATTAATCCCCCTCCCCGGCAACCTTCGGGATAGTCCACTGCTCAAACTTCTGGGCTACCTACCGCCCAAGTCTATCCCACCCACCCTATAGCAGGCTCAAGTCTACCAGCCCACCCTATAGCAGACTCAAGTCTACCAGTCCACTCTATAGCAGACTCAAGTCTACCAGTCCACTCTATAGCAGGCTCAAGTCTACCAGTCAACCCTATAGCAGAATCAAGTCTACCAGTCCACTCTATAGCAGACTCAAGTCTACCAGTCCACCCTATAGCAGACTCAAGTCTACCAGTCCACTCTATAGCAGACTCAAGTCTACCAGCCCACCCTATAGCAGACTCAAGTCTACCAGTCCACTCTATAGCAGACTCAAGTCTACCAGTTCTCTCTATAGCAGACTCAAGTCTACCAGTCCACTCTATAGCAGACTCAAGTCTACCAGCCCACCCTATAGCAGACTCAAGTCTACCAGTCCACTCTATAGCAGACTCAAGTCTACCAGTCCACTCTATAGCAGACTCAAGTCTACCAGTCCACTCTATAGCAGACTCAAGTCTACCAGCCCACCCTATAGGAGACTCAAGTCTACCAGTCCACTCTATAGCAGACTCAAGTCTACCAGTCCACTCTATAGCAGACTCAAGTCTACCAGTCCACTCTATAGCAGACTCAAGTCTACCAGTCCACTCTATAGCAGGCTCAAGTCTACCAGTCCACCCTATAGCAGACTCAAGTCTACCAGTCCACTCTATAGCAGACTCAAGTCTACCAGCCCACCCTTTAGCAGATTCAAGTCTACCAGTCCACTCTATAGCAGACTCAAGTCTACCAGTCCACTCTATAGCAGGCTCAAATCTACCAGTCCACTCTATAGCAGACTCAAGTCTACCAGCCCACCCTATAGCAGACTCAAGTCTACCAGCCCACCCTATAGCAGACTCAAGTCTACCAGTCCACTCTATAGCAGACTCAAGTCTACCAGTCCACTCTATAGCAGACTCAAGTCTACCAGTCCACTCTATAGCAGACTCAAGTCTACCAGCCCACCTTATAGGAGACTCAAGTCTACCAGTCCACTCTATAGCAGACTCAAGTCTACCAGTCCACTCTATAGCAGACTCAAGTCTACCAGTCCACTCTATAGCAGACTCAAGTCTACCAGTCCACTCTATAGCAGGCTCAAGTCTACCAGTCCACCCTATAGCAGACTCAAGTCTACCAGTCCACTCTATAGCAGACTCAAGTCTACCAGCCCACCCTTTAGCAGACTCAAGTCTACCAGTCCACTCTATAGCAGACTCAAGTCTACCAGTCCACTCTATAGCAGGCTCAAATCTACCAGTCCACTCTATAGCAGACTCAAGTCTACCAGCCCACCCTATAGCAGACTCAAGGTCTTTTTAGAACAAAAGAGAATAATACGTGTGAATAAATCGCACAGCAAAAAGGGGAAAAAATACAAATCTGCACAGCAAATTCTGATTTGGTATGAATAGTTCCATAGAGACAAATGTTTGTTTGTTTGTTTGTTTGTTTGTTTGTTCTTAATCGCCATGCAATTCATTCACACTGATTATTCGCTTTTGGTCTGAAAAGATTAAAACTGGCCCTGATCGAGAGTAGCGTATGTTTGGTCCTGATCCATGGTAGCTGGACTGAGGCTCTGGTAGGTGGAGTCTGGCTGCGGAGTAGAGTATGTTTGGTTCTGATCCATGGTAGCTCGATTGAGACCCTGGTAGATGGAGTCTGGCTGGGATCTGGAGGCTAGAGGACAGTTGGCATAGGTGACATTCTGTAAAAAAATATATATATATTAAGTTCAGTAAGGTTACAAGGCAGGAGAGCACACCAGCGGTAGCCATGGAAACAGTCCTCCATCTTGCATGTATCCTACATCTATGCTGTTTTAGGCTGTGTGTCCATATAGTGTTTTTCCTCATTAAAGCAGAGAGAGGTGGCTGCAAGGTGCAGAAAAGATGGCCTATGCAGAAAAGAGCTGCACCCGGAGTTTATTTCCTCTTAAAGCAGGGGTGTCACACTCAATTTCATCCCGGGCCACATCAGCCTTATGGTTGCCCGCAAAGGGCCGGTTGTAAATGTAACATGATATAAATGTATCTAGCGTACTTGTTATTATATTACATCATTGCCACTGATTCGATCAGTACTGGTTTTTATAATAACTTTAATAATTAACTCTGAAAGCAGAATTATAGGAAATATAATGGCAAACAGACAACTAGTAGCCTCCAACTATTAGAACTAATTGAATTAGAATTGTATTGCACGATTTGTGTTCTTTGCTAGTTCTCGCAGGCCACATAAAATGAGATGCCGAGCCGGATTTGGCCCCCGGGCCTTTGACATAATGTGTCCTAAAGGCACACCAATCAAACATTCTCCAACCAACAAAGGAGAGACCATAGAACCATAAACCATAGAACATTTCACTCCAACCAAAACGAAAAAAAACATAGACAAAATATTGTCTTTAAATACGCATTTTTTTAAACGTTTTGGTCCGAGTTAAATGTTATGGTCTCCCCTGTTTCTAAATATATCTGAACCGTTTGGTTTGAACAAGTAAAACTGTTTTAATAAGCATTTTAGGAAATCTAGGAGTTTAGGAAGAAATTTAGGAAGTCTATGGGAAAATAAATGGCGGATGAAAATCTCTGGTACAGTGCTGAAGCAGGAAGTGACGTTCACTTTGGCTCTCTATGCCATCAAACATTCTCCAACAACTGCCAACTTCCTCAGACAACTGGCTGTTGGTGTTTGTCCGTGTTTGTTGGAGAATGTTTGATTGGTGTGCCTTGTGCTTAACTTTAACTAATTATAAACAAACTAATCAGAAAGATGAGCACTTGAACATACGTCAGTGTGATAAGAACTACCTAAAATGACAGAAACCATCAGCCAGACACCAGAGGGCAATCAAGGTGTTTTGGCTTCACTTTGTGGGAGCTGACATGATGTCCATATATTATACCGTCAATGGTGGAACTGGAAACGAACTATGAGAATAAACAGAGATACAAAGAGTTAAAACAATTCACCTGCAGGTTTATGGAGCCTGAGTTTCCCCTGGTGTTCGAACCTGTGGAACAGACAGTACAAATATTTGTATTTGTGTGTGTGTGTGTGTGTGTGTGTGTGTGTGTGTGTGTGTAGCCTACTGGAAGATGATGGAAGATGATAGTTTACACGGTTGAAAGCAACTCACCATCACTTTCTCTCTTTCTCTTCCATCTGCAGAGCAGCAGCAGACTGACAGCCAGCAGCACCAAAACAACCACAACAACAACAGTCACACACACAATCAAAACCAGGAAGTCACCTGGGCGAGAGAGATAGGGAGAGCGGGGAAGAAGGGAGAGAGGGGGGGGGGGGGGGGGGGTGTTGAGAAGCAGGGGGTGCAGGGCCAAAAAGATGAAGGGAATAATATAAATGAGAAAATCATCCTATTTTATGTGACTATCAAATAGTTATCATCAACTAAAGAGACAAACTGGAAATCATAAGTCAGATGTTTTCTGAGTGACAGCTGATTCATCTATAGCTTAACTTGTACTTAGAAACAATGTTAACATGTTCAACACATCCTAAACTACATGTGTATCTTGTGTTACTGTAAACTCCTCTAAAAATACGACATATTTACGTGTAGGCTAATGCATGTATAAAACATTCTACATTGTAGAAAATATGATATCATTTTTACAACATGTGTGAAATTGTGGAGGAATCAGCTCTGGTTGTTGTTGCAGGCAGGTTAGCTGGAGGAAGAGGAACTGGTTAAAGGTGAAACACATTCTGTTATATGTTTTTTAAGTTTTTTTCTACCTTTAACTAGGCAGGTTT
>NC_139643.1:4267947-4295447 GCF_964638095.1 Poromitra crassiceps | reverse complement strand
TCGATGCCTACCAGCCGGCGCGCCAACGACGTAATGATGATGACATCATGTTATGACATGACATCATTGTCATCAACGATGACAATGATGTCATAGCATAGAGTTCACCTGTGAGGTCATCGGCGATGTCAGACATAACACCGATGATGTCATAGCTCCCTCGAACGTTGTGACATCACCAATGACGTGATGTCATACACCGGAATGCGACCATATAAACAAGGTGTTCTGTGACGCTATGGTTGATTCCTTCGAGATTCCTTCGACTTCCATACTTCTTCAGGTATTCTTACACCCTAATAATGTCAATCATTAGCACAACTAATCCCGAACCCGAATTGAACCCCTGCTGTCTTACAACCAGCCAGGCCCTGGTGACCAACTGCCTTACACCCAGACAGGTCAACAGTGGTAGAGAAGAGATCCTAAGGATGGAAGCCATAATGGCCCAGGTCTGTGCTAGGTTCCAGGCCGAGGTCCTCCAAGCTAGAGAGCAGATAACTGCTCCAGAGCCAACGACCCAAACTACGGAACCCACTGTTCCAGTGCCAATACCACCAACACTCCCACCTAGGACATGTCCACCGACAAAGGTCGCCGACCCTGAGCATACCATAGAGTGCAACGGGGCGGCCAAGCCTGCCACCGGGATACACCAGACTCAGGGAGGCATGGCGAACGCTGAGACCAACAGCACAGGGCACAGCCAGCCGGATGGCGTCAATCATTCCCACAAGATAGCTGGACATGACAGCTGGGACCCCCCCAGAGGACAGGACCAGCCATCTCAACTACCTATTCCCAGAATTCACCTCCTGGCCCTGCCCGGGCTCATGGAGACAACTCCAGCCAAGGCCTCTAGGGAGGCCAAGAAGTCCGAGCAAGTGGACATGCCTTTGAGGACGGCGAGGCAGGAGCCCCAGATGCTTCACGGGGCGGCCGTCTCCCTCATCGTCTCGTCGGCAATTCGCCCAGAGCAGACCTATGCCACACCGGCGCTCCACGGGGCGGCCAACGAGGCACTAGGGGCAGAGACCCCCCTCCAACGAGGGCAGACAAACTGCTTCCTCACCGACCCTACGCCGCTGAGGTTCCTCGACTGGAAACTCAAGCCACCAGAACCAGAGGCTCCTCACTACCGCAGTAGCTGGGTAGACCCCCGGCTCCTGAGTGGCTCCCGCGCTGACCTCACGCCCCTGAGTTTCCTCAACTGGAAACTCAAGCCCCCAAAGGCCACTACAGCTCACTACTGCAGTAGGATCCCACACACATCCTGGCCAACGAGGACAGTGATCAAATCTTGGCTCTTGTGATGTACGGGACTGGACAACGGCGTGCGGACCCGTGCATACACCCGGCTGGTGGCCAGGCGGACCACAGCCCCCCTCACTCCCAGAATAATCAACCAAGCCCTGCCTATACCAGGTGGGACTGGAGGGCCATTCCGGCCATTTCTGGAAGAATACAGATTCCCCACAGGAATCTGGGAGCGGCTGTAGAAACGGTCCATAATGGCCCACCGTCAGGTCTGTTCTTGGGGCAGTCGATGCCTACCAGCCGGCGCGCCAACGACGTAATGATGATGACATCATCAACGATGACAATGATGTCATAGCATAGAGTTCACCTGTGAGGTCATCGGCGATGTCAGACATAACACCGATGATGTCATAGCTCCCTCGAACGTTGTGACATCACCAATGACGTGATGTCATACACCGGAACGCGACCATATAAACAAGGTGTTCTGTGACGCTATGCTTGATTCCTTCGAGATTCCTTCGACTTCCATACTTCTTCAGGTATTCTTACACCCTAATAATGTCAACCATTAGCACAACTAATCCCGAACCCGAATTGAACCCCTGCTGTCTTACAACCAGCCAGGCCCTGGTGACCAACTGCCTTACACCCAGACAGGTCAACAGTGGTAATTCAACCGCGTCCCAGGACCGACATGTCGGTCCCTATCTCCATCTCCGTGATTCGGATCGATCACAGCCCGTGAGCCTTCATCCACGATCCAGCACACTTCACGAGGCAAGCCCAGAAGCTTTGCCCCCAGCAAGCCAACAAGCTTCGTTACAGATACTGAGTGAGGCTTGTAATATACCATGCATTTTAACCATAATTCTAAAAAGCAAGACAGAAGATTTAGATAAGGTGTATTAGAATTTTTTTTATTTTTTGCGGATTCAACAACACAACATCCCTTTCCAATAGTGTAAAGTAAAAAATATTTTCAAGAGCAACAATTCTGCATTTGTTCCCTATATTTTGGTTATTTATTTATTGGGTGGTTTATTTATTTATGTATTTATTTATTCATTCATTTTCATTTCATTTTCATTTTATTGTTTATTTAAATCAGGGACAGTTCACAGCAAATGTGCAGTGTCAGATTGTAGCTAAAAGCTAATTCGCATCCGTCGTCCCTGGACGCACGAAGGCATGTGCGCACATAGTTCACATTAAAATCAGAAGGTCCTAAATCTATACACAATAATACAATACAGCATAATAAAAGGTAAAAGCCATAAAATTCAATACATACACATGTACAAAAGTAAATTTAAAAGTCAATGTCATAATTACAACAGGCCATGAGGCCACCCAAGGCCACCCAATCATTTTTGGGTTCATTTTTGGGTTGGTGCCTTCAGGGGCAGTTTAGAAAAACACTGCTCCATGTAGAGGCCTATTACAAATGGTGCATTCAAGGCCAAGAGAGCTCGGAAAAGGCATTTCTCTTTGAATGCTGCCTTCAGTGACAGCATGGAAAGGGCAAATTTCCATACAAAGCACCATTAGAAATGCATTCATGGTCAGGAAAGGGCACTTTTTATTTTATTTTTTAATGTGTCTGAGCTGTTTGTTTTGTTCATGTGTTGTTGGAATGAAAATGAAAAATGTATTATAATAAAAAAAGAAAAAAGAAAAAAGGGCACTTTTTACAGACTGAAAAAAAGGCAGGGGCTCAAGCCCCCTTTCATGTCTATGTGTGCACGTGCCTGCAGTAGGTAGTCTACATTCACCCATTCATACACCGATGGCGGCAGCCACACAGGGTGCCTACACACCATCGGGAGCAAGGAGGGTTAGGTGTCTTGCCCAACGACACAACGACAGCAGCTGGGAGGGAGCAGGGATCGAACCGCTAACCCTTGCGTCATTGGCCGACCCGCTCTACCTCCTGTGCTAAAGCCGCCCAGATGTGAATATAATTCATCTTAACATGATATCAGCCTAATCACATTTCACTGATAACAACAACATGTTTAAAGGAAAGATTTGAAATGTGATCTTACCTGAAGATGCATCGTGAAACAAAAGGAGCAACAAAACCAACGCCTTCATCTTGTTTTGATAAAGAAGTTGTATTTAACAATAAAGATATCTCAGTGACATTCAGTTAAGTCCTGTTTGTATGTTTTATAGCTTTGTCCTTGATAAGTCCTTATTCTGAAGATGAGGTTATAGGCTAGTTGTTATCTTGTCTCAGATGAGGTTATAGGCTAGTTGTTATCTTGTCTCAGATGAGGTTATAGGCTAGTTGTTATCTTGTCTCAGAGGCACAGCAGTGTCACAGCATCTAAGCTGCTCATGTATGTGGAAATGCTTTTATTAGTTGAGGGTGTGTCTTGTCACAGGAAACGAACATTGTGGTCACAGCAAAGGAACATGAGCTGTTTAGCTTCTTCTTTTTCTCAAACACATCATACTAAATTACATCTTCAGAATAATCTTTCCTTTGTTCCCAAACATATGATGCATAGGCTGTATTGCTTATAGCCTATCTAAACTAAATCATCTACAAATTATATCAATAGCAAACTTTTATTTTTTATTTATTTTTTGTCTGACCGGTAAATAAAACAAGTAGATAGGCCCGGTCTGGCCCAATCACATCTTTATGATGATGAGGAGAGGGAGAGAGATGAAGGTGAGAGTGGAGGGAGGAACTTGCAGTAAGCAGACGCTAAACTATATTAAATATAAAAGCTCCTGTGTTCCGGTCCTGTGTTTGGTCCTGTGTTCCGGTCCTGTGTTCCGGTCCTGTGTTCCTGTCCTGTGTTCCGGTCCTGTGTTCCGGTCCTGTGTTTGGTCCTGTGTTCCGGTCCTGTGTTCCGGTCCTGTGTTCCGGTCCTGTGTTCCGGTCCTGTGTACTTGCAGAAACTTACTGGATCCATAACATCACGTCTGAACAGAATCTTTTCCTGGAGTTCAGCACTTTGGTTCCTATGTTCCGCCCATAACAAACACCCACCCCTCTATTTCCGGCCCCCTTGCCTTGACCACACCCTTCTTGGGACTCCGCCTTCTATGATCTGAACTACATGCCTGTAAAGTTCCATGACTGCATCTTGAATGTTTAAACCCTCTGATAAACTGAGCAGCGCTGCTCTCTACTGCTGCTCAGGCGGGGAGGTGAAGTTACTCTTAAAGGAACACGACAACATTTTGGAAGATTCACATATTTGCTCCTGATAATAGAGAGCCGCAGGGATGACGTATTTTTGTAGGCTGAATGCGGAAGTCCCGAACTTCCTGGTTCAACACTGTTTCTGTGGGATTTTTGAATGGGTTTTTGGCGTGATGGTTCAAATAAGGTCTCTGGGCAACGCAAGTTTAATCAAACGCGAACCAAGGTTCAGCGGGATAATCTTCACACATGAGGACCACTTTCATGAGTTTTGAAGCGTAAATGCAAGCCCTAGAGGTAAAAAGCTTGTGCTAAGCTAATCCAGAACTACACACTGTCGCATAGGCTTCCACGTCACGTCAACACTCAACCTGGACTGTTGTTGATGTGTGCACTGATTACCCTGGGCTGAACGGGGCTGAACCAGGTGAGGGAAAGAGAATTTCCGTGTTCGTCCTTTGAGTGGTGACGTTATTGACGTATATATCCCCATCGACTCAACAGTGTAGTCCCATTTAGCCGTTTGCTAGCTAGCCGCCCTTTTAACGGCACATAAAAGCTTCAAAACTCATAAAAGTGGTCTTCATGTGTGAAGATGATGTTACTACCATCTGGTTCGCGTTTGATTAAGCCAGCGTTGCCCAGAGAGCGTATTAGAAGCATCGCGCCAAAAACCCATTCAGAACTCCCATAGGCGAAAACTGTGTTGAACCAGGGCTGTTAGCATCGATGATTTCCGGACTCGTTACTGCGGCTCTCTATAAGACGAGAAGATAGATGCTTTCTCTTCCCTGTGCGTGCAGCAGAAAGTAGCGAGGCGCCCCTCCTGCTACAGTGGTAGTGAACGGTACAGCAGCCTATCCCCTGTCTTAAGCCCAATTTATACCTGGTCTGTCGACACTTTTGAAACTGTCGCCGACAGTAATGAGGACTTGAGTCGACACTTTCAAGTGTCGACGAGAAGTGTCTCCTACCTAGTGAAATTTCTAATGTTGCTGACTACGTCACATAGTGTCGTGCATGTGTGATTGGCTAGATCAGTGGTGACCAATTTGGGGCCCGCGGGCTCTGTTTGTTTTGGCCCGCCACAGATTTGGGGGAGAAGGAAAAAAATATATATATATTCCCCCCCCCCCGATTTTTTATCCAGAATGCAACTCGGGAAAGTTATCAGATATCTGCACTGATTGCAAAGGGTGGACAAGCTTTTTCATGTGGTGACAGGGGCGGACTGGGATCATAATTCAGGCCGGGCATTAGATACCAAGCAGGCCAGGCCGATTGAAGCCCAATTTGGGCCATTTGAAGCCAGATTTGGGCCGTTTGAAGCCCAATTTGGGTCGTTTGAAGCCAGATTTGGGCCGTTTGAAGCCCAATTTGGGCCGAGTCCAATTTTACAATGAGATGCACCCACTTTAACCCTGAATAAAGTAATAAAACCACTAGTAAACCAGTAGGCGGCGCCTGGCCTGCTGTTCAGTGAGTGGCCTGACTGCGGGCACCAATTTTTTTTTTTTTTTTTTTTTTTTAGGCCAGGCCAGGCCAGGCCACCGGGCATTTGCCCGACGTGCCCGATTATGCAGTCCGCGCCTGTGTGGTGACTTTGTGAAACAGTGTCTGAATGTGGCTGCGGATACTGTGTTCACTCCTGAGATTGCATCCCTGCAAATTGTCATGGCAAATTGTTTACAAAAGATGGGCAATAAAGCTGATTTTCAAAGTACCTTGAGGACTTTTCAAGTAGTGAATTAAGTCAAATTTCTCTCTTGATTACAAAGGTGGAAAATACAACTGTTTTTAACTGGGTGTTTACTGATTAAATGTTTAAGCTCCCACAAATGCAGATGTTTTTTTAAATATATATAACCAATTGCAAATGATTACAATTACCAAACAGATAAAAAGTAGATTATTATATTGAAATGTTATTTTAGATTTAGAATGTTAATTTTCTATAAAACACAATACATTTTAATGTAATTCCACAACGTTTATTTTTGGCCCTCGGCCCTCCACCCAGATTAAGTTTTGGCCCTTCATGGGAAAGAATTTGGGCACCCCTGGGCTAGATAGAAGCCACGCGCGCTTGACTTCTTTGTTTTGGTTTTCGCTGCATGGAAATCGATTGAAATTAATATAAAAACGTGTCCGGAGGGAGGAGGAGGTTAGGAAGGAGGGAGGAGGAGGTGGGGAAGGAGGTGAGGAAGGAGGGAGGAGGAGGTTAGCAGGCAGAAGGAGGTTAGGAAGGAGGGAGGAGGAAGTGAGGAAGAAGGAATTAGGAGGTTTGGAAGGAGGGAGGAGGTTAGGAAGGAGGTGACCGTGCGGGTGACCTCACGGAGCCGTATCTTTTTATTAGGCCAATTAGCTAATGATGTGATGTCATCAGTGATGATGTCATCAACGATGATGTCAAAGGTGATGTCATAAGGGCGCGCACACACACACACACACACACACACACACACACACACACACACACACACACAAGGAGGCAGTGATGTCATAGGGGGGCACACACACACACACACACACACATACACACACACACTAGAGAGCTGCAAACCCGAGGGTACCCTCGCGGGCCCCTCGGGCCTGCCTAAACGGGCCCGGGCCGGGCTCGTTTTTTATTTTTATTTTATTAATAGGTCCGGGCCGGGCCGGGGTCGGGCCGTTTTTCAATAATTAAATAAAATAACGTTGTATTACTCGCTTGATTTTACACAGCAGAGCAGTCAGACAAAGAGGAGGAGCGCACACTGCACAGCCACACACACACAGAGTCACACACACCCTCACCGTGACGTTAGTCTGCCAGTCCACAATCCACCGTTCAGTCAGCATGCTGTCACTGTCAGCGTAAAAAAACAACAACAAAACAAGCCGCGTGTGTCCGTGTCCGTGTCGTGAGAGAGAGAAATAAGATCGATGGACATAAAACAAAGTTTGCGAGGGGAGAGTTAAACAGTCCCCACTGCAGTAGGGAAAGCCCATTTCAACCTGTTCAAAACGAACCCATCTACCATACATTGTGAGGACACTAATGTGACGTTATTCAATGCAGCTATAAACGGTAAGTCTGCTGTTTTAATTTCGATATGCTTGAGTGACATAATGTTTCAGTTTGTGGGCATTGTTGCTGTTGGCAATTAAACGATCTAACGTTCTCTTTCTCGACAATATGTCTGGATTCTGACAGGCCACGGTAGCGTGAGAGGGGGAGAGAGAGACAGAGAGAAAGCTGCAGTGTTTGTCTTTAGGCAACACAGTCTAGCAACGTTTTGGACCAAAACGAGTTCAGCAGCGCGGCAGCATGCACAGAGAGGGAGAGAGAGATGTGTCGTCATATCGTGATATTGATGTCGGGCCTCGCAACGGGCTCGGGCCAATTAATTTCATGACTCATCCGGGCCGGGTCGGGCACGGGCCTGCATGTCACGGGCCGGGGAGGGCTCGGGCCGAGATTTCAGGCCCGCGCAGCTCTCTAACACACACACACACACACTGATGATGTCATAAGTGATATCATAATGGGGCACACACACACACACACACACACAAGGAGGCATTGTGATAACAATAATATTTAGTGAGCTACACACATGCGCATGTGCCAATAGGGCAGGCGAGGCCGAGCTATGGGCGAGGCTGCGCAGCGGCCTAGTTAAACAAAAAAACAAAGTCATAAGCATAAAAGTAGGGGAGGCGGAGACATTTGAGAGCGACACACAGGAGTGGAGGGATTTCCCTTCACTCTGACTCAAATGGAGCCAATGGCAGAGCTTATCCCCACAGCCTGCTTCCACTGAGTCACACTACAGACTGGCTGGCTTGGTAGACATGAGCCAACATCTCCTCAAGTCAAGTCATTTGTATAGCTCTAATTCACAAGCATGTCTCAGAGGGCTTTACAGAGAATATGTCTAGCTAAAGCCCCTGGGCCTGGATACATAGGGCCTTCCCTCTCACAGCGCACATGCACACAATTAAGGCCAGAATAATAAAAGACTCTGGGCCAGGTTTATCCATATATCACATCAGGCGAGTGCCCAGGGGCACCAGTTAATTTGCCTTGTTGGGGGGGGCACCACACATTCAAATTCAATTCTTTATAAGCTTCGTCATATTTTCTTTATATATTAGGTGTATACTCCGGGGCCGAAATTAATCTTCAATACTAAAAGATTATGCATAATGAGAAAGAATCGTGATTGGTGTGTAGGTGCCCCCCCCCTCCTCCTCCCTCCATCACATTTGAATGTATCCAGTTCAAGCATTTTGTGTGGTGAGAGAAAACATGTTCACCAGAGATGAACCAGAGCTAAGAAAAAGTAGGCTGAAAACTAGTTCCCCAAGTGTGCTCACCACTATTATCTATTACTATCACCAGCTCTACTCGCCCTGGTCTTACTCGTCTCTACTTGATATAGATTCTGTTTCCATAGCAAGTTTACTCGCCTCCGCCCACACCTGGTCGTCATAGCGACCGCATATCTGTCCTCCGCCCATAGCTGAAGTAGGCTATAACGTATAACATTAAAATTAAATCCATACACAGAACTTTTAAACTGGTTATGAAATACTGGTACCTAAATGACCTACTAGTGTACATGGGCAAATGTGAGAATCGGCCAGGAGAATGGATATCACTTTGTTGTTACTCAAACTCACATGCATGCACTGCGCGGGGGACGGGAGTTGCGCTACGGGCAGAAGGGAAGCCTCTACCCCGGCGGCAACTCACCAGGCAAGCCCGCGGCTTCGCTAAACCCCCGCCTCCGGCGTAGTGGAGCCAACGCACCACACAACTACAAAGGGCTTCCCGAGGAGCTGACTTTTTCTCTCTCAAAACAATTGAAAACCACCGTCATGTTAAAGCTGGGCAAGGAGATCGATTTTATTTCACCAGAGCCGAAGGCAGCAACACAAAAGACTGATGGAAATAACAGAAGAGAGGGTAAGCCCCATTAAACTGGTATCCAGCATTGACAGTAGACAGTAAACACGATTCTGCCTGACCAATCAGTCGTCTGCAGTGTTTTCACGTCACGGTATGGTACCGGGTTCACAGTGCTGGAACCTCAACAAAGCAGGGACCAAAACTAGCACGACTCAACCCCGACTCAACCCGGGCTGTCCACGTTTTTGATCGGTGGAATGAGACAAAAAAAAGCGAGACGAGCTGGGCGGGGCCGCGCTGATACCAGCGGTGGAAATGGGCCATAAGGGTGAGAGATCATTATCACAACTTAAAAGAGTGAAGAACAAACTGGTTGAGTTGATGCTTCTTGAAAGGTTTTCTCTTTGAACTGGACGTGCTGTTTGTGATGCCTATAACAACCATAATAACAGATAGCCTGTGCATTGCAATATATTCAGTGGGCCGCACTATCTGGTACTGGTATCTGAACTGGTATCCCAGTTCCAGTACCTCGGAGTCACTTTGGACTCAAACCTATCTTTCAGGAAACACATTAAAAAGGTAAAAAGCACAATTAATTTCAATGTATTTAATTTTAAACAAATCCGGCCCTTCTTAACAGTTGACCGTGCAAAGTAATATCTTCATTGTATGGTTTTTTCCCACATTGAATATTGCTTCACTAACTGGTCGTTTGCAGGTGCCGCAGTCATAAAACCCATTGAACAGCTGTTTAATAGAGCCATCAAAGTATCAAGAAAACCACGATCATACCATCACTGTAACATTCTGGATCATACCATCACTGTAACATTCTGGATCATACCATCACTGTAACATTCTGGATCACACCATCACTGTAACATTCTGGATCATACCATCACTGTAACATTCTGGATCATACCATCACTGTAACATTCTGGATCATACCATCACTGTAACATTCTGGATCATACCATCACTGTAACATTCTGGATCATACCATCACTGTAACATTCTGGATCATACCATCACTGTAACATTCTGGATCATACCATCACTGTAACGTTCTGGATCATACCATCATTGTAACATTCTGGATCATACCATCACTGTAACATTCTGGATCATACCATCACTGTAACATTCTAGATCATACCATCACTGTAACATTCTGGATCATACCATCACTGTAACACTGTAACATTCTGGATCATACCATCACTGTAACATTCTGGAACAACTTCACATCTTAAGCTTTGAGAATGTCAAGATCTTTAAGAGTGCTTGTTTTATCTGCAAATACCTACACGGTCTAGCCCCCCTCCTGTTCAGGAATTCATCCACAAGAGAAGAATCACTGGATTTGGCACCAGGTCAAACACCAGAGATGACTGTGAGGTCCATCATAGACTGACCACGTTTGGCCAAAACGTCTTGTCTAAGGCAGTCAAACGTGGAACAGTCTCCCAGTTTCCTTGAGGGAAAGCCCCACCCTGGCCACTATTAGAAATTTTAGAATCATTTTAATTTAGAAATAAATTAAAATGATGGTTGAAAGCCAACCAGACATGTAATCACTTATAGTATGTTTTCTGTGGTTTTTGTATTTTTGAGTGTACTATCTATGCTTCTTTTTGAGTGTGTTCTATTAATTATGTAGCTCTTCCTGTTTGATATTCCTCTGTTTTGATGTTTGGGGACTGCAGATGGAATCTAGCCTCGTGCTAAATCCACCACTTTTGACACTTTTACCATGTTTCAGGTGACTGTATCTGTTTCATGTTTTATGTGTTCATTAATTGTGCATTGTCCCATCCAAATAAACAAATAAAGTAAAGTAAAGTAACCATCTTCCCATGGTTATAAGTATTAGGCAAAATAGTCATAGTCAAGTCTTTCTCTTTTGATTCTTTTGTAAAGACAAACTGATAAAAAGATTTAATCTCTCTATAACTCCGGACATTGTATCATTTTGATCTCACTGTTCACCAGGCTTTTTCACTGAACACTCTGCTCTTTTGACAGCTCTTTTGTTGAACCAACATATTCACTTCTATGGGAAATTGTATACGAGGGATCAGCCGAGCAGCATTTTGGTAAACAAACCGCGTCACTGGGTGGCAACGGCAATGGAACCCTATGGAGCCCAAGTGGCGCGAGGCGTGAGTGTCTGCTCTAGCCGGCTTGACTCTGTTTACATTTTAAAAACTGTGACAGTTCACACAACTTTAACACGACATGCATGTATTATACATCAAACTCTCGGGCTAATTCTGCTCTCACTCAGAATGTCAAAATATAAGCGATGTGATGTATAGTTTTTGAGAAATTAACGTTTGTTTGGCACAACTCATACTATTACTGTAACTACCGCGGGGTTCAGCATTTCTGGGTGTCAAGTGACGTCACGCTGATTCGTCGTATTGGGATAAAAAAGAATAGTAGCCTAATATAAACAATTTTTCCAAGTTATATTTTCCACCTTCTCAAGTCTCACCTATTGTGCATGGAGAGACAAACCAGTCAGATTGAGCTGCTGAGTGCCGTTGAGGGTGAAAAGCCCGTGCCAGCTGAGGTTTCACTTCAGTTCAGTTCTAGTTGTTCTTCAGTTGTGTTGTGCTCGCTTTCCCCGCTTCACTTCCATGTTTCCATCCAAGTTTCCAAGCCGCCCGCAACCTCCCGCTTCCGCGTTAATCACATTCACTACCGCGTTTGCAGTTTAGATTTGTCCTGTTGTATTTTAGTGTCATTCAGTAAGCTTGCCTTAGCATGCAATATATAATCATCATATTTAGATGAGTACTCTATCTCTGGGGGAATGTCCACCAACACGAGGTGTCTAGTTTAGACGAAGAAGTGACGAAGTCTGACTCAAGACCAAGTGACCAACCCTACTCTGCCTCTGATTTGTGGTTGAGTTTGTTCTGAGGTTAAGCCAATCAGAGGCAGAGTAGGAGTGAAATCTCACACTGCATTTGTTTTGAATTCCACAGTTTAAACATGTGTCAATATTTAAAATGTGTCAATTTGAGAATAAAGGACATACAATAAAATAAATATTGTATGTATTTAAAATACACAAAATACAAGGTCTGAAAGTATTTTGATACAAATTACATCTTAGTTTTCTCAATCCAGCCAAATACAAATTGTAGCGAAGCTTTTGGGCTTGCCTCGGGTGATGCGTGAAGTGGCCTGGGCCTGGCCTGGCTGGGTGTAAGGCAGCCAGTGACCAAGAGTGATCGGTCAGAATCGCAATCAACTTGTAGCGAAGCTTGTGAGCTTGCTGGGGGCGAATGCTGGATCGTGGATGAGGGCTCACGGGCTGTGATCGATCAGAATCACGGGGATGGAGATAGGGACCGAGATGTCGGTCCTGGGACGCGGTTGAAATACCACTGGTGACCTGGCTGGGTGTAAGGCAGTCGGTCACCAGGGCCTGGCTGGTTGTAAGATAGCCAGGATTCAGCTCGGGTCCGGATTTGGTTGTGCTAATGGTTGACATTATGAAGGTAGAGTAGGAAGTAAGTATACCGGATACTGGAAGAAGGAATCTCTATAGCGTCACAGAACACCTTGTTTATATCCCCGCGTTTTGGTGTATGACATCACGTCATTGGTGATGTCACAACGTTCGAGGAGGTATGACATCATCGGTGTTATGTCTGACATCGCCGATGACCTCACAGGTGAACTCTGACGTCATCATTGATGATGTCATCATCATTACGTCGTTGGCGCGCAGGCTTGTGGGGGTCGACTGCCCCAAGAACAGGCCTGACGGTGGGCCATTATGGACCCTTTTCTACAGCCGCTCCCAGATTCCTGTGGGGAATCTGTATTCTTCCAGAAATGGCCGGAATGGCCCTCTAGTCCCACCTGGTATAGGCAGGGCTTGGTTGATTATTCTGGGAGTGAGGGGGGGCTGTGGTCCGCCTGGCCACCGGCCGGGTGTAGGTACGGGTCTACACGCTGTTGTCCAGTCCCGTACATCACAAGAGCCAAGATTTGGTGACTATCCTCGTTGGCCAGGATGTGTGTGGGAGCTGGGGGTCTACCCAGCAACTGCTGTAGTGAGCTGTAGTGGCCTCTGGGGGCTTGAGTTTCCAGTTGAGGAAACTCAGCGGCGTGAGGTCAGCGTGGGAGCCGCTCAGGAGCCGGGGGTCTACCCAGCTACTGCGGTAGTGAGGAGCCTCTGGTTCTGGTGGCTTGAGTTTCCAGTTGAGGAACCTCAGCGGCGTAGGGTCGGTGAGGAAGCAGTTTGTCTGCCCTCGTTGGAGGGAGGCCTCTGCCCCTAATGCCTCGTTGGCCGCCCCGTGGAGCGCCGGTGTGGCATAGGTCTGCTCTGGGCGAATTGCCGGTGAGACGATGAGGGAGACGGCCGCCCCGTGAAGCATCTGGGGCTCCTGCCTCGCCGTCCTCAAAGGCATGTCCACTTGCTCCACTTGCTCGGACTTCTTGGCCTCCCTAGAGGCCTTGGCTGGAGTTGTCTCCATGAGCCCAGGCAGGGCCAGGAGATGAATTCTGGGAATATGTAGTTGAGATGGCTGGTCACGTCCTCTGGGGGGGTCCCAGCTGCCGTGTCCGGCTATCTTGGGGTGGTTGATGCCGTCCGGCTGACTGTGCCCTGTGCTGTTGGTCCCAACGTTCGCCGTGCCTACCTGAGTGTGGGGTATCCCAGTGGCGGGGTCGGCCGCCCCGTTGCACTGTATTGCATGCTCAGGGTCGGCGGCCTCTGTCCTAGGTGGACATGTCCTAGGTGGGAGTGTTGGTGGCATTGGAACAGTGGGTTCCGTAGTTTGGGTCGTTGGCTCTGGAGCCGCCGTGCTGACCTGACCCTGGTCTTGGGAGGTGCGGGGCACGGGTGAAATGTTCAGCCGGGGTGTGGCCACCGGTGAAGTGGGTGGCGCCCTCCGGGGCTCCTGCTCAGCTTGGCTCAGGGTTATCTGCTCTCTAGCTTGGAGGGCCTCGGCCTGGAACCTAGCATAGCTCTGCGCCATTACGGCTTCCATCCTTAGGATCTCTTCATGTAATGTTGCTTGCTGTGCCTTCCTCCTAGCGCTAGCGTGGCCAGAGGCCGGTAGGGGTCTGAACTTGATCAATAGGAGCTCCATAAGGTTCTCTGCAGCTTCATCTGCCTTAAACTCAACCCTTATCTGGGCTAGATCTGCCTCATGTTGTGCTACCTGAGCACGGAGTCGGTGGTGGCTGCGGATGAGTTCCTGCCCCACTCCCATCCGGAGTGTAGGGGGTCTGGCCCTTGAGTACTACTCCGAACCCTGGATACTCTGCTGTATCCAGATTCGATCTGCTGGGGAAGGGATTGCTCCTCTGGTCGGCGAGGTGCCGTGACCAGAGCGAGCTCACCTGACTCCTGCTCCATCTCTGAGCGTCGCAAGTCCTCTGATCCGCTCGAAGGACCAAATTGTAGCGAAGCTTGTGGGCTTGCCTCGGGTGATGCGTGAAGTGGCCTGCTGACCTGACCTGGCTGGGTGTAAGGCAGCCAGTGACCAAGAGTGATCGGTCAGAATCGCAATCAACTTGTAGCGAAGCTTGTGAGATTGCTGGGGGCGAAGCTTTGGAGCTTGCCTCGTGAAGTGTGCTGGATTGTGGATGAGGGCTCACGGGCTTTGATCGATCAGAATCACGGGGATGGAGATAGGGACCGAGATGTCGGTCCTGGGACGCGGTTGAAATACCACTGGTGACCTGGCTGGGTGTAAGGCAGTCGGTCACCAGGGCCTGGCTGGTTGTAAGATAGCCAGGATTCAGCTCGGGTCCGGATTTGGTTGTGCTAATGGTTGACATTTGGTTGACAATGGTTTATATCCCCGCGTTTTGGTGTATGACATCACGTCATTGGTGATGTCACAACGTTCGAGGAGGTATGACATCATCGGTGTTATGTCTGACATCGCCCATGATCTCACAGGTGAACTCTGACGTCATCATTGATGATGTCATCATCATTACGTCGTTGGCGCGCAGGCTTGTGGGCGTCGACTGCCCCAAGAACAGGCCTGACGGTGGGCCATTATGGACCCTATACACAAATGACAAAATACAAAAAAATTATTTTAAACATGTATTTTAAATACATGTATTTAAAATTCTGCCTATCTCTGGGCCTAGGCAAGAAGTGGGTGGGCCCCTGACACACACACACACACACACACACACACACACACACACACACACACACACACACACACACACACTCAGCAAGATAACAATTAAGGCTTGCAGATGAGGCTAACCTCGTGTAGCAGAGAACCCATTTAAAGCAGAGACACACTGCTGCTGCTTATAGTAATGATGATGATGATGATGTGATGAAGAAGGTGATGATGGTGATGATGATGGTGATGATGGCACCTCCGTCGCAGACCAAACAAGACGTGAAACATCGCCTCCTTAATGAATCACTCTTTGATTCCTTATGGAGATGGAGGAGGAGGAGGAGGAGGAGGAGGAGGAGGAGGAGGAGGAGGAGGAGGAGGAGGAGGAGGAGGAGGAGGAGGAGGAGGAGGAGGAGGAGGAGGAAGCAGCCTGGTTGAAAGGGTTCACTGAAGCTTTACTTCAAAATGTATTTTTTCTTTCCATGAACTAAATGTAGATGCTGGCAGAGCAGTCTGACACTTAACACAAGTTAGTGAGCGGACAACCCCACCACCTCCAACTAGTGATGAGAGGGGGAGGACCATCTAACACAAGGGCTGTGTGTGTGTGTGTGTGTGTGTGTGTGTGTGTGTGTGTGTGTGTGTGTGTGTGTGTGTGTGTGCGTGCGTGTGCGTGTGCGTGTGCGTGTGTGTGTGTGTGGAATATTAGTATCTTCTTTCATATCTACCTATCTACTATCTATCATATACTGTACGCCTGGTACAGATTTAGGCTAAAGGAAGCAGAGATAAAATGTTGTCCAACCGTCTTAACTTGTGTAATTTATTGACATCATAGGCATTCATTCCTCTCTTTATTTCATTTGAAAACTTCTAACTCAAAACTCACAAATAAACAGACACATTTAAACAAATACAGACACATTTATTGAGGGAATTTCATGGAACTATTTTGGTGAACATTATAGGCAATGTTTCCATGCTCGTAAAAGAAAGTGCAGAAAAGAAAGTTGGTTCCTTGTTTTCTGCACACACGGATCACAACAAGTCCTCTATAAAATATTTAAAATTATACTTATTCTAATAGTTGGTTATAAAAAATACTCTTCCAGCCATCATCTCCTCTTATAGACGTCTGTAAAATCAGAATCAGAGTTGTATTTATTGCCAAGTAAGTTTACACTTAGGAAGGAGTTGAGGAAGGAGGGAGGAGGAGGTTAGGAAGGAGGTGAGGGAGGTTAGGAAGGAGGGAGGAGGAGGTGAGGAAGGAGGTGAGGGAGGGAGGTGAGGAAGGAGGGAGGAGGAGGTGAGGGAGGAGGAGGAAGGGAGGTGAGGAAGAAGGGAGGAGGAGGTGAGGAAGGATGGAGGGATGAGTGAAGGGGGGAGGTGAGAGATGAAGAGGGAGGGGGGAAGGGAATTAGGGATGAAGTCAAAGGTCAGGCCAACTAAAGATGTGGAGAGAGAGACAGAGAGACAGAGAGAGAAAGAAGACAGAGACATAAAGAGAAAGACAGACAGAGAGAGAGAGAGAGAGAGAGACAGAGACAAAGAGAGAGAGAGAGAGAGAGAGCGACAGAAAGCAGAGGAAGGGGAACAGATAATGTGGGGCAAAACCTGTGTGTGCACGTGTGTGAGAGAGAGAGAGCGCTGTGTGTTTAAACCACAATCAACAACTGCTGCTTGCTTGAAGAGGAAACCTGCCTGTTTGCTGGCAAACAGACCTAAACACCTCTGCAGCTTTCACACCTAAACCACACTTTGCACTGAACAAGAATTGCGTGCTGAAACAACTATGACAACATGATCACATCCGTTGAGTATCTTCTTCATATCCTAATTTATATTCACTCACTAATAGATGAGTGTAATTGTGTTAATATTCACATGACATACTTAAGACCTATGAATTCAAAATGTTATTTTTTTATCATGTGAGGAGTGTGAACTGGTCCACACACACACACACACACACACACACACACACACACACACACACACACACACACACACACACACACACACACACACACACACACACACACACACACACACACACACACACACAGCCAGAAATGAAATTACAGGTGGGCCTGAATCAAAGTGGATGGGCGACACCAGAGCTGTGTATAGAAGAGTCACAATATTCACTCCAATAGACCAGTTTTTTACTCTCAAGAGTTCCAGGAAGTAAGGTCCTGGATTAAGCAGCACTGTCGAGTTGCAGCAAAATGGACAGTTTGTGTTGTACTTTGAAAGTTTTTTTTTCTTGAATCAAATTGTACATTATCAGCTTTTCTTTTAGCATTCAAAAGTAGCGCGAGACCCTTTCCTGGCTGTTCATTGGCTAATGAGTCACGCATTTTGGTCCTCCGCTGATGCCACTCTCTCTCTAAGAGGACACTAGGCCACACTATTGATGTAATTTGCATGTTTAGAATCAGCTTTATTGGCCAAGTATATAGGCATACAGGGAATATTACTCTGGTATAAGTTGCTCTTAACACATTGAGTGCCACAGCGCTTCAGTAAAATTGTCTGGAGCCTGTGCCAGATTCACTTCCATTCAGTTGAAAACAGCTATAGAATTTTTTCTATTAGGGCTATATGAACAGGGCTGGACTCTAATGAAACATTGGACACTCCTGCTTCTTTCAAAGAAGAAATTTTGTTTCTAGACAGTTCATTATGAAATGACAGCCTCTGAAAGAAGAGCACTTTCAAGGGTTTTCTGCTGTCTTTTTTTACTTTTCAAGATAAAGTCACTTTTATGAATACTTTTTGCACTCTAATTTCAAGCACATTCACTGACTCTAGCTACTATTTTCTGATGTAGTGACATGGTGTAGTTCTGTGCAGCCTGCGTGCCCCACCCCCCTCTCCCCCCCCCCCCCCCCCCTGAGCTGCGGGCTCCTCCCCACACGCACACAGTCTGTTTTCGCAGCCTCCATTTGCCCCGGGCGGATCCCAGCGCAACAAGGAAATGGCAAACGGGACTGAAGGAAAAGGTTTGGCCGTTCGGCTTCGGGTGCTGCCTTTCTGGCAGGGAATCGTGTGGAGAAACTATATGCAGACAGATAGACAGAAGCAGAAGAGCTCAGTTGTGGGCGCGGATCGCAGCCAACTGTCAGCTGCAGACAGAGCAATCTATATGGCTCTGGCTGCAGCATGCATCGGTTTCGCTTTGATCACGGCTTTCTCCGCTTTCTCCTGCACAAAGTAAAGGATCTGAGGTGGGTGGCGCAGCTCCCGTGTAGATGTTTAAGGTGGCGCCGTGTGATCCCTTGAAGGGATTCATGCTCACTGGCTGGGTACGACCTTAAACAGCAGAATTATGGAATAATATGAATTATGATTTTAGGACGTCCAGAGACGTCCTTGGCACTTCTCGTTACTTTTTTTTAGGACGTCCACAGACGTCCTTGGCACTCAATGTGTTAATGTACTTTGAAAGGAAAAGAAAAGGTATGCATGCAAGCTAAAATGAACACACAAGGACTCAAAGGTATTGTAACGATTCAGGTATTCGTCCAGGAACCAGGAGACTTGTAGTTGGTACAGGCTTTTATTCACGGCTCATTCTCATAGCTCCTAGCGGTAGCTACGCTGCTACGACAAGCCAGCTCTCTCACATATACAGACTGGCCTCACCACGAGACAGGAAGTGCCACTTACACACCATCCCCCCCCAGGAACCACCCCACACATCAGTTCCTAGCTAAACACCCAAACATCCCATTACATGTCAAAACCCCGGGTCGCTACATACTTCCCGCCCAACAAAAAGCCAGCTCCCACGCTGGCACCCACAACCCACACATACCCCCCTGTACCAAAACACAACAACACCAACATCTTTGTTCCCGTCACCACATCAAATTCCATTCCCCAACAACATTCCCATTCAAATAAGTCTCTTTTCTTTTTACACACATTTCAATTCTCTTTTCTTTTTACACACATTTCAATTTAACACAAGCCCCAACATTTACCTTAACTTTTCTCTTTTTACCTTCATTTCAATTACCACCATTTCCATCCCCCCTTTCAAAGCTTCTGTCCCACCTGAAGCACACTAGTCCCTCTCAACCCCCAGTGGGGTTAGTCCTCTGTAGGGTGACTCTCTTCGCCCCCCCCCCCCCCCCCCTTGTGCCCTACAGTCATCACACGCCCTGCAGTATCTCCGCACGTCCTCCGCGTGTTTGCCCCAGTAGTAAAGGTTACGAACATTGCGGAGTGTCTCCCCAGCCCCGAAATGACCGGATCCAGGGCCCTTGTGTGCCCCCCTCAGTGCCAATTCTCGCAGGTAACTGGATACAACCCACTGGAACCCCCACATCCCGTGCCCTGTCCTCACCAAACGCCCATCCTTCCACAGACGCAGGTCCGAAAACATGTTCCACAGTCCCCTCGTGGCCCCGGAACACATGCAAATCTCCTCCACGCGACCACCGGACCGATCTCCGCGTCCTCCGCCTGCCTGCGTTTCCACTCACCCACGTCGACATCCCTGGATGGAGGAGGAGGAGGAGGAGGAGGAGGAGGAGGAGGAGGAGGAGGAGGAGGAGGAGGAAGCAGCCTGGTTGAAAGGGTTCACTGAAGCTTTACTTCAAAATGTATTTTTTCTTTCCATGAACTAAATGTAGATGCTGGCAGAGCAGTCTGACACTTAACACAAGTTAGTGAGCGGACAACCCCACCACCTCCAACTAGTGATGAGAGGGGGAGGACCATCTAACACAAGGGCTGTGTGTGTGTGTGTGTGTGTGTGTGTGTGTGTGTGTGTGTGTGTGCGTGCGTGTGCGTGTGCGTGTGCGTGTGTGTGTGTGTGGAATATTAGTATCTTCTTTCATATCTACCTATCTACTATCTATCATATACTGTACGCCTGGTACAGATTTAGGCTAAAGGAAGCAGAGATAAAATGTTGTCCAACCGTCTTAACTTGTGTAATTTATTGACATCATAGGCATTCATTCCTCTCTTTATTTCATTTGAAAACTTCTAACTCAAAACTCACAAATAAACAGACACATTTAAACAAATACAGACACATTTATTGAGGGAATTTCATGGAACTATTTTGGTGAACATTATAGGCAATGTTTCCATGCTCGTAAAAGAAAGTGCAGAAAAGAAAGTTGGTTCCTTGTTTTCTGCACACACGGATCACAACAAGTCCTCTATAAAATATTTAAAATTATACTTATTCTAATAGTTGGTTATAAAAAATACTCTTCCAGCCATCATCTCCTCTTATAGACGTCTGTAAAATCAGAATCAGAGTTGTATTTATTGCCAAGTAAGTTTACACTTAGGAAGGAGTTGAGGAAGGAGGGAGGAGGAGGTTAGGAAGGAGGTGAGGGAGGTTAGGAAGGAGGGAGGAGGAGGTGAGGAAGGAGGTGAGGGAGGGAGGTGAGGAAGGAGGGAGGAGGAGGTGAGGGAGGAGGAGGAAGGGAGGTGAGGAAGAAGGGAGGAGGAGGTGAGGAAGGATGGAGGGATGAGTGAAGGGGGGAGGTGAGAGATGAAGAGGGAGGGGGGAAGGGAATTAGGGATGAAGTCAAAGGTCAGGCCAACTAAAGATGTGGAGAGAGAGACAGAGAGACAGAGAGAGAAAGAAGACAGAGACATAAAGAGAAAGACAGACAGAGAGAGAGAGAGAGAGAGAGACAGAGACAAAGAGAGAGAGAGAGAGAGAGAGCGACAGAAAGCAGAGGAAGGGGAACAGATAATGTGGGGCAAAACCTGTGTGTGCACGTGTGTGAGAGAGAGAGAGCGCTGTGTGTTTAAACCACAATCAACAACTGCTGCTTGCTTGAAGAGGAAACCTGCCTGTTTGCTGGCAAACGGACCTAAACACCTCTGCAGCTTTCACACCTAAACCACACTTTGCACTGAACAAGAATTGCGTGCTGAAACAACTATGACAACATGATCACATCCGTTGAGTATCTTCTTCATATCCTAATTCATATTCACTCACTAATAGATGAGTGTATTTGTGTTAATATTCACATGACATACTTAAGACCTATGAATTCAAAATGTTATTTTTTTATCATGTGAGGAGTGTGAACTGGTCCACACACACACACACACACACACACACACACACACACACACACACACACACACACACACACACACACACACACACACACACACACACACACACACACACACACACACACACACACACACACACACACACACACACACACACAGCCAGAAATGAAATTACAGGTGGGCCTGAATCAAAGTGGATGGGCGACACCAGAGCTGTGTATAGAAGAGTCACAATATTCACTCCAATAGACCAGTTTTTTACTCTCAAGAGTTCCAGGAAGTAAGGTCCTGGATTAAGCAGCACTGTCGAGTTGCAGCAAAATGGACAGTTTGTGTTGTACTTTGAAAGTTTTTTTTTCTTGAATCAAATTGTACATTATCAGCTTTTCTTTTAGCATTCAAAAGTAGCGCGATACCCTTTCCTGGCTGTTCATTGGCTAATGAGTCACGCATTTTGGTCCTCCGCTGATGCCACTCTCTCTCTAAGAGGACACTAGGCCACACTATTGATGTAATTTGCATGTTTAGAATCAGCTTTATTGGCCAAGTATATAGGCATACAGGGAATATTACTCTGGTATAAGTTGCTCTTAACACATTGAGTGCCACAGCGCTTCAGTAAAATTGTCTGGAGCCTGTGCCAGATTCACTTCCATTCAGTTGAAAACAGCTATAGAATTTTTTCTATTAGGGCTATATGAACAGGGCTGGACTCTAATGAAACATTGGACACTCCTGCTTCTTTCAAAGAAGAAATTTTGTTTCTAGACAGTTCCATTATGAAATGACAGCCTCTGAAAGAAGAGCACTTTCAAGGGTTTTCTGCTGTCTTTTTTTACTTTTCAAGATAAAGTCACTTTTATGAATACTTTTTGCACTCTAATTTCAAGCACATTCACTGACTCTAGCTACTATTTTCTGATGTAGTGACATGGTGTAGTTCTGTGCAGCCTGCGTGCCCCACCCCCCTCTCCCCCCCCCCCCCCCCTGAGCTGCGGGCTCCTCCCCACACGCACACAGTCTGTTTTCGCAGCCTCCATTTGCCCCGGGCGGATCCCAGCGCAACAAGGAAATGGCAAACGGGACTGAAGGAAAAGGTTTGGCCGTTCGGCTTCGGGTGCTGCCTTTCTGGCAGGGAATCGTGTGGAGAAACTATATGCAGACAGATAGACAGAAGCAGAAGAGCTCAGTTGTGGGCGCGGATCGCAGCCAACTGTCAGCTGCAGACAGAGCAATCTATATGGCTCTGGCTGCAGCATGCATCGGTTTCGCTTTGATCACGGCTTTCTCCGCTTTCTCCTGCACAAAGTAAAGGATCTGAGGTGGGTGGCGCAGCTCCCGTGTAGATGTTTAAGGTGGCGCCGTGTGATCCCTTGAAGGGATTCATGCTCACTGGCTGGGTACGACCTTAAACAGCAGAATTATGGAATAATATGAATTATGATTTTAGGACGTCCACAGACGTCCTTGGCACTTCTCGTTACTTTTTTTTAGGACGTCCACAGACGTCCTTGGCACTCAATGTGTTAATGTACTTTGAAAGGAAAAGAAAAGGTATGCATGCAAGCTAAAATGAACACACAAGGACTCAAAGGTATTGTAACGATTCAGGTATTCGTCCAGGAACCAGGAGACTTGTAGTTGGTACAGGCTTTTATTCACGGCTCATTCTCATAGCTCCTAGCGGTAGCTACGCTGCTACGACAAGCCAGCTCTCTCACATATACAGACTGGCCTCACCACGAGACAGGAAGTGCCACTTACACACCATCCCCCCCCAGGAACCACCCCACACATCAGTTCCTAGCTAAACACCCAAACATCCCATTACATGTCAAAACCCCGGGTCGCTACATACTTCCCGCCCAACAAAAAGCCAGCTCCCACGCTGGCACCCACAACCCACACATACCCCCCTGTACCAAAACACAACAACACCAACATCTTTGTTCCCGTCACCACATCAAATTCCATTCCCCAACAACATTCCCATTCAAATAAGTCTCTTTTCTTTTTACACACATTTCAATTCTCTTTTCTTTTTACACACATTTCAATTTAACACAAGCCCCAACATTTACCTTAACTTTTCTCTTTTTACCTTCATTTCAATTACCACCATTTCCATCCCCCCTTTCAAAGCTTCTGTCCCACCTGAAGCACACTAGTCCCTCTCAACCCCCAGTGGGGTTAGTCCTCTGTAGGGTGACTCTCTTCGCCCCCCCCCCCCCCTTGTGCCCTACAGTCATCACACGCCCTGCAGTATCTCCGCACGTCCTCCGCGTGTTTGCCCCAGTAGTAAAGGTTACGAACATTGCGGAGTGTCTCCCCAGCCCCGAAATGACCGGATCCAGGGCCCTTGTGTGCCCCCCTCAGTGCCAATTCTCGCAGGTAACTGGATACAACCCACTGGAACCCCCACATCCCGTGCCCTGTCCTCACCAAACGCCCATCCTTCCACAGACGCAGGTCCGAAAACATGTTCCACAGTCCCCTCGTGGCCCCGGAACACATGCAAATCTCCTCCACGCGACCACCGGACCGATCTCCGCGTCCTCCGCCTGCCTGCGTTTCCACTCACCCACGTCGACATCCCTGATGTCCATGTCCTCGTCTGCCAGGTCCACATCTGCACAGTCCCCCTCGTCTTCCTTCACCTCTTGCACTCGTTCGTCCTCCCGTCCCCCTCCCCCAGGGGGCGGCGTTTTCAGGACAGCAGGGCGAACACCACCGGCATCGATCTCCACCTCGGCTTTCCGCACAGCAACCATGGGGGGTGTGGAGCGGCTAGGCTGGCCCAGCTCCTCTGGCGTTAGCAACACCCGCTCATCTGGACACACAAGCGTCACTCTCCTGACCTGAATAACCGGCTCTGCACTGCTCCGCTGCTCCGCTGCTCCGCTGCTCCGCTGCTCCGCTGTTCCGCTGCCTGTTGCTCAGGCTGCTCCACTGCTCCGCTGCTCCGCTGTTCCTCTGCCTGTTGCTCTGGCTGCTCCCCCGGCTGTGTGTCTCCTCCGTTCCCCAAAGTCTCAGTACACTCTCTGGCTAAGTGCTCAGGCGAACGGCAAGTCAAACAGAGTCTCACCTGCCCGCCGCCTGTACGTCTCTCTTCTCCCGCTGTCCTCCGGTCCCCGACAGCCTTTCGACACTCTCTGGCTAGGTGTCCAAATGCCCCGCATGCCCAGCAGGCACCCGGCCATCCCCAGTACCGTTGCTCCGCGTACCTGGTCTGTCCCCCGGGACCGCTGCGACACCACCTCGCTAGGTGGCCATGTTCCCCACAAGTCCAACACAGTCTCTGCGGCTCCTCCGGCCGTTCCCCACACTGCGTTACCTCTGTGCTCAGCAAGTCCACACGCTGCATGACTTCCCGCAGCGCCCTCATCAGCTCCTCTGCCCAGGCAGGCGTAGCCGTCTGACTTCTTTCAACAAACGGGCTTCCATGCCCGCCAGCACCGAGCTGATCCCCGTCGTCAGCTCCTCTTTCCTCCCGTTCAGCGACGGCCATTCTCCATCGCGCACCATCGCACGTGGTGCTCCTATCAGCTAGCAGTTAGCACCCCAGGCAGCTAACCGCCACCGCTAGGTCGCTCGAGCCCAAAAGCCGTCGATCCCAACACAGTCTCTTTTGCCGTTCCTTCTCACCCTCTCCCCTCTCGGCCGACGCAGAGGCGATACCGTTTCACTTCTTGACACCAATGTAACGATTCAGGTATTCGTCCAGGAACCAGGAGACTTGTAGTTGGTACAGGCTTTTATTCACGGCTCATTCTCATAGCTCCTAGCAGTAGCTACGCTGAGCTCTACACACGACCAGCCAGCTCTCTCACATATACAGACTGGCCTCACCACGAGACAGGAAGTGCCACTTACACACCGTTCCCCCCCAGGAACCACCCCACACATCAGTTCCTAGCTAAACACCCAAACACCCCATTACATGTCAAAACCCTGGGTCGCTACAGTATGGTTAACTGCTATTTATATTAGATTATATACAATAAGTGTGGTGTAGAATGTCCACTATAAGCAGGAGTAAAATAAAGAAATAATTGTATATGTAGAAATCATTGTATAGCTCACCGCAAAGACAGTAAAAGTAGGGTTTGTTTGCTGTCTAACGGGTGTTACTGCATGTACGCCATTTTGACACCTAGCAAAACCCCACTTTTGACACTGACCAAGACTTGTGGGTAGACTGGAGGATCCTAACAGCACTTAAGTCAGCTCAAAATCATGCTGACATAAGTAATGCTAGCATTGCAACATGATCATTTCTACTATCCTATGTTCGAATTAATATTTTAGGTCAATATTAGATTAATATAAATATGTTAATATTTCCATTAAATACTTGGGCCTAGATTCAAATGTTATTTTATAATGTTAGCAGTGTGAACTGGTCAAAATGAGCTCTGATAGTAAGAGTTTTACAGTGCAGTTCTTTGAATGTGTCCCAGCCAGGACACATCAATAAGTCATGTGTCCTGGGACACATGGTCCACCTGCTCTTTCGGTCACATGGCAGGTCATTCTATTTGTCCAAAGGGTCAGGGAACTCATTGTATAGCGTACTGCAAAGGGTGTAATTGCACTTACGCCCTTTTGACACCTAGCAAAAACCCCAAGCCTTGTGGGTAGCTCAAAATACATGCTGACATAAGTCATGCTAGCATGGCAGCATCATCACATCATTTCTACTATCCTACAATATATTCTAATAACATAAGTAATGCTGCATGGCAGCATGATCACATCATTTCTACTATCCTACAGTATATTCTAATAACAAGAGTCTCAGCTTTCCACAGACCCAATTTATGCAATTCCAAAATGGTTTAGGGACCCCAGTATGCAAAAAAATATTCAAATAGAATAGGTGGGAAAATAATTATACTGCATGCAAAAAAAAATAAAAAAAAATCATGTTTTTTGCAAAACTACATGGGATTAGCAGAAAATGGGCATGTATGTAAAGGGGATACTCATGGGTACCACTACAACCCATTCTCATTCAGATATCTTGAGGTGAGAGGTCAAGGGACCCTTTTGAAAATGGACATGCCACTTTTTCCCTGACCAAAATCTAACCTAAATTGAGAGCATTATTTGAAGGGGGCATTTTTTAGTCCCCTTCAAGTTAACGTGACATGGCACCAATACAAGTCTTAGGTCTTCTAGTTTCATATGATAGCAGGCACCAATACAGGTCTTAAGTCTTCTATAGCAGGCACCAATACATGTCTTAGTTCTTCTAGTTTCATATGATAGCAGGCACCAATACATGTCTTAGTTCTTCTAGTTTCATATGATAGCAGGCACCAATACATGTCTTAGGTCTTCTAGTTTTATATGATAGCAGGCACCAATACAGGTCTTAAGTCTTCTAGTTTTATATGATAGCAGGCACCAATACATGTCTTAGTTCTTCTAGTTTCATATGATAGCAGGCACCAATACATGTCTTAGGTCTTCTAGTTTTATATGATAGCAGGCACCAATACAGGTCTTAAGTCTTCTAGTTTTATATGATAGCAGGCACCAATACATGTCTTAGGTCTTCTAGTTTTATATGATAGCAGGCACCAATACATGTCTTAGTTCTTCTAGTTTCATATGATAGCAGGCACCAATACATGTCTTAGTTCTTCTAGTTTCATATGATAGCAGGCACCAATACATGTCTTAGGTCTTCTAGTTTCATATGATAGCAGGCACCAATACATGTCTTAGTTCTTCTAGTTTTATATGATAGCAGGCACCAATACATGTCTTAGGTCTTCTCGTTTCATATGATAGCAGGGACCAATACATGTCTTAGGTCTTCTAGTTTCATATGATAATCACATATGATCACAATAATTCATCTATAAAATATTTAAAATTATACTTATTCTAATAGATTGTTACAAAAGAGTAATCTTCCAGCCATCGTCTCCTCTGATAGACGTCTGTAAAATCAGAATGAGAATTCTCTTTATTGCCAAGTAAGTTT
>NC_139643.1:4200447-4265447 GCF_964638095.1 Poromitra crassiceps | reverse complement strand
AGGTGACATGACCCATACGGAAGACGCATATATCCACATATATGGACATACATCCGACACAAGGTCCACATATATGTCACCATACATGTACATGTATGCACTTTGCATACAAACCCATCTGAGATATATGCATTATTATTAATTAATACACAGGACAAGATGTTACTATCCCTTGTGCCAAAAAAACACATTTAGAAGCCCAATCCAGAATAAAACAAGCTAACAAGCTAACAAACTAATAAACAAGACACAAATCACCAGTTACCTACCCTAGCCAACAGCAGTATGAAGCATGTCATTGGGGTTTTCAAGTGGGCACCTTCCTTCACCGACGTTTCGTTAAGTTAGGCCCACGACACCTCAAGAAGGCTTAACGGTGTAATCCAGCGTCCTGGAAACACCCCCCTCCATGCTACCACCGCACAACTGCATATTACCTCACTATCTAAGCCTAGCTATCCAGGTCGATTCGGTATGACATTCCTGACTACACCACCACTGTCAATGATTCAGCCCTGTTGATGCGGACCGTTAATCATGACCAACAACAAACAATCCCTAACTACACCACCACTGTCAATGATTCAGCCCTGTTGATGCGGACCGTTAATCATGACCAACAAACAATCCCTAACTACACCACCACCGTCAATGATTCAGCCCTGTTGATGCGGACCGTTAATCATGACCAACAACAAACAATCCCTAACTACACCACTACTGTCAATGATTCAGCCCTGTTGATGCGGACCGTTAATCATGACCAACAACAAACAATCAATCTGACCTTAGCGAGCTCCCCAGCTGGCATGTTTCCTCCTTATCCACAGCCATTCACTTGCTCGTTCTGCTGCCTGAGACATGTTGCTAACCGCAAGTTTCAGGCTCCGTCCCCGAATGCCCAACTCAGTTAGTAAGGCAATAACGGACTTTGCCACAAAACCACGGCAGCCCACCTCTACAGGCGCACTCGAGCCCTCCAACCTCGCTGCTCTGCCTCTGCTGCCATTTCAGCATACCTAGCTTTCTTGCGCTCATAAGCCTCGTCAACTCGATCTTCCCACGGGACTGTGAGTTCGATAAAATAAACTCTCTTCTCTACCTCAGACCACAGTAACAAGTCCGGACGTAGCCGGGTGCTAACTATATATGCTGGGATGACTAGCTGTTCATTCAAGTCAACCCTCATTTCCCAGGCTCCACCTACACTTAGCTGCCCTAACTTGTGCCTGACCTTAATTGGTCTAATCTTTTCTCCCTCACGTACAAATTTGATCTGTCTAGTCTCTTTGCTAGCAACTAGAGAATTTACTTCTAGCCGCTTTTCCTCAACTGCAGCTGCCAAACATTTCAACACCTGGTTGTGACGCCAGGTGTATCGCCCCTGGGAGAGACTGACCTTACACCCTGACAGTATATGCCTCAATGTACATACACTAGAACACAACGGGCAGGCACCATCCTCGCCCAACCACTGATTTAAGTTCTGGGGAGATGGCAGCACATCATAAGTAGCCCCTAGAATAAATCTAATTCTGCTGGCCTCCATGCTCCACAACTCTCTCCACTTCAACTTTCTCTTCTCTACACTCTCCCAGTTCACCCACTGTCCTTGCTTTGCCTGCGACACTGCCTTAGTACATCTTACTGCCTCCTCTTGCCTATGTACTTCTTCAACTACCATCTTCCTCTTTTCTATTACTGATGCCTTGTTCCACACAGGTTTCCCTATGCACAACCCTAAGCCTCCACGCCCATGCTGCACCTGACCTATGATATCCCTGTGTCTAAGAGCTGACTGTGCTTGCTGTACTGCCTCCTTTGGGTTCCACTTCCTCCCTGTTTTAACTGTGGGCGCTACACTCCTAACCACTGGATCCTTTGACTGAGTCAGAGTCATTTCCAGTCTAACCTTAGCACACTTGAACTCCTCTGTCAGGCTAGATAATGGCAATTCCAATATGCCTTTCCCATATAAGGCTACACTGCTTAGGCAGCGTGGGACTCCGAGCCATTTTCTAATTAATGAGTTAATCATCCTTTCTAGCTTTTCTACCTTTGAAAGGGGAACCTCATACACTGTCAGTGGCCACATCAACCGAGGCAACAATCAAAACTGCAAACACCACAACTTTAACTTTCCTGGGAGCCCTGACTTGTCTATACTTGAAATACCTTGAATCATTTCCTGCCTCACCTCCTCAAACTGTCCCTTATCACTGAGACTTGCATCATACCATCTTCCCAAACTCTTGACTGGTTTCTCTAACACTGTAGGCACCACCTCATCATTTATAACAAACTTCTTACCTACTACCCTCCCTTTAATGATTGAAATACTCCTGGACTTACTTGGCTTCACTTTCATTCTAGCCCACTGCAGATTACTATTTAACTTATCCAACAATCTGCTAGTACATGGAGCGGTTGACGTCATAGTCGTCATGTCATCCATGTATGCCCTAATTGGAGGGAGCCGCAGCCCTCCCTGCAGCCTTTCTCCACCCACTACCCATTTTGAAGCCCTAATAATGATCTCCATTGCCATGGTAAAAGCTAATGGGGAAATTGTACACCCTGCCATAATGCCTATCTCCAGCTGCTGCCAAGCTGTAGTGTACTCTGCTGTGGTAAAGCAGAGTTGAATATCTAAGAAGTAGGCTTTAACTAAGCTCTTTATACTACCTGGCACTCTAAAGAAATCAAAGGCCTCCCATAACAGACTATGCGGCACTGACCCGAAAGCATTAGCCAGGTCCAAGAATACTACATGCAGGTCTCTCTTCTCACGCCTAGCTGACTGGATTTGGTGCCAGATCATGCTGGTGTGCTCTAAGCACCCGGAGAAGCCGGGAATTCCAGCCTTTTGCACCGAAGTATCTATTAGCCTATTCTTTTCTAGATAACTAGACAGCCTCTGTGCCACAACACTAAAGAAAACCTTCCCTTCAACATTAAGTAGACTGATAGGTCTAAACTGACTTATCTCTAACGAGTCCCTTTCTTTAGGAATGAAGATTCCCCCTGCTCTACGCCACGCCTTAGGAATAACCTGCTTCTTCCAGACTACCTTCATCAGCTTCCATAGAAACTGCAACACATCTGGAGCACTCTTATACAGCCGGTATGGGACTCCATTAGGACCCGGGGCTGAAGAGGCCCTTGCACGTCTCACTACTTCTTGAACTTCTTTCCACCTTGGTGGGCTATCATCACACTGGCTCTCTATTTCACCAATAGGTGGAATATCAGCTGGGGCTGTCATCTCTCTAAACCTTTCCCTATCTTTGTGAACCTCCTCCAAATATTCCTCAAGCTTCTGCTTAGGTACCATAAGGCTACCATTCTTTTCCTTACTAAACAATGACTTCACAAATCTAAATGGATCCTTATAGAATGCTATTCTAGCTCTCTCTTTCTTTTTCCTATTTTTCCTAATGCTCTCTGCTCTTCTTAAAACTTTCACAAAACTGCAGTTTCACAAAACTGCGATCTCAGCTTTCAGTCTCAGACGCTGAAACCATGCTGTACTCAACGGCTAATATCTACATAACTACTAACTCTACAAACTAACTCTTTTAGACAGAGAAAGCACACATTCTATTAGTACTTTTGTGAAGTTTGTGTTCACAAAGTCCAAGCAGAAAAGAATCCTCGGCTCTTGTAAAATGAGCCAGAATCCTCAAAAAAACCCTCTGGCAGAAGCTAACTACAGTAAAAAAAAAACGGCTGGCAGTGAATGTGTTAAGCTGTCTTCTCTCCTGGATAAGTATATCTATCTCTTGTTGGCGCCTACATTTAACTACCTCACCCTCTAGTTTCTTCCTTTTCTCAAAGACGCGCCCTTTCCTTACCATAATTGTTGTGACTGTCTGTCTACTGTACTAATAACTTAGGCACACGCAAGTTCAGGAGCTTCATATGTCTGGCTTTATTGTCATCACCGCCATCTTGTATACTGTCAGGTTAGCACACGTATCTCGTGCCATATCCGGTTCCGGTTTTCAACATAAAGGTTTGTGACCGTGACATCAAACATTACATCCCCCTTCACATAAAAGTGACTCTGCAGGGCAATGGCAACAATTATACAAAGGCACATAGGTGATTTAGCTTAGGTCATATAGCAATAGAACAGTAGTGTAGAAGTCCCTTTTTTTTTTCAGTGCAAACTTTACTTAGTGCAAATAAACCTTTTCTTTCAGAACTTCTTACTTCAAGACAACTGTATCAAGTGCATAGAATCCTATCAAACTGTTGACTTTTCTTTCCCCCCTTTTTTTCTTTCCAGTACTAACAGTAGCAAACTAGTGACCATGACCATGCAGGTAAGTACATAAATCACTCAGTAACCATTAACCATACATAGGTTGTAAACAGGTAGGTGAACAGGTAAGTGTTGTATTTCCATTTTTTTTTTTTTTTTTTTTTTTTTTTTTTTTTTTTGCAGTCTCTTTCTTTTTTTTTTTTTTTTTCGTCGGGCAGCGTTCGGCGTACACCCTTATAAGTCAAGGACTTGCCTTGGCTTAATAGCACGACCATATCTTGTGCGGGGACAAGGCTCGGTGTGCTCTGGCTCGTACACTGGATCAGGGTGGGTTTGCTGTTCCCCTGGTTCTCTCTGTCCGGTGGTCAGATTGTCCTCGCTGATCTCAGGTTGCGGTGTTTTGGGTACGTGCGTGTCGTCTCGGGTGTTGAGAAGGTGTCGTCGGTTGCGCCTGAAGGTCCGTCCATCGCTGGTTTCGATGTGGTAGCTGCGCGGAGTCTCTGCAGGTTGGATGACTGTCGCTGGTTTCCACCTGCCATCTTCCTGCTGGAAGCGGATGGGTGCTCCGGCGTGCAGTGTTGACAGAGGTCTAGCAGCCTTGTTGTAGTGCTGCTTCTGGCGCCGCTGACACGTCTCTCTCCTTGCTCGCACTGTATGTTGAGGGGTTATCTGAGGTCGCAGCTGCAGTGTTGTTGTTGGTAGTATTGAGCGCAATCTGCGGCTCATCAGGATCTGTGCTGGCGATTTGAGACCATCGACCGGCGTGTTCCTGTACTCCAGCAGGCTGAGGTATGGGTCTTTCTTGTCCTCTTTGGCCTTTGTGAGGATTCGCTTCGCGGTCTGTACGGTCTTCTCGGCCAGACCGTTGCTCTGTGGATAATGCGGGCTTGAGGTAACATGCTGGAAACCCCATGACTCTGCAAACTGTTTAAATTCACGAGAGTTGTAGCATGGCCCGTTATCGCTGACTACTTTTTTTGGTATGCCGTGTCTTGCAAACACTGCTTTCATTTTGTGGATGACAGCAGCTGTGGTGATGTTGCGCAGGTGCTCAATTTCAAAGTACCTGCTGAGGTAGTCACATATGACGATATAGTTCTCAGAGTTCCAAGAGAACAGATCTGTTGCTACAGACTGCCATGGGTTTTCGGGAATTGCCTGTGAGAGCATGGGCTCCTTTGTGTTGGCATGACGATGTGTTTGGCATATGTCACAGTTCATCACTATCTCCTCGATCTGCTGACACATGCCTGGCCAAAACATTATGTCCCTGGCCCTATGTTTGCTCTTCTCCACACCGAAATGACCCGTGTGTATGCACTGTAGCATGTGCGGTCTGAGCTTGTGTGGAATGATTATCTTCTCACCTTTTAGAAGGATTCCATCAGCCTCTGTGATTTCATCACGGTGGTTCCAGTATTCACTGATGAGTGGGTGACATTGCTTTCTCATCTCCGGCCAGCCTGACCGTATGACCTGCTTGAGTTTGGACAGCTGCTCGTCCTGTGCTGTAGCAGCCTTAATATCATCCAGCCTGTCTGCACTCACTGGAGCTGTACTGATGACAGTGTGTACCTGCGTCTCCATCGCCTCAGCCAGTGAGTTGTCCTCATCACTCATTGATTTTCTTGACAGCGTATCGGCCACCGGGATCTCTTTTCCCGGTTTGTGGATGAGCGTGATGCTGTATCTCTGTAGCGCGAGCAGCATGCGCTGTAGACGTGGTGGTGCGACGGCTAGTGGCTTGCGGAGTATTGACTCTAGTGGCTTGTGGTCTGATTCCACAGTTACGCGTCGCCCATACAGGTATTCATGGAATCTCTTACATCCGTATAGGACTGCATAAAGCTCCTTCTCGATTTGGGCATAATTCTGCTCCGTGCTGTTGAGCAGTTTTGACGCGTATGCAACTGGTCTGCCTTCCTGCATGATCGTTGCGCCCAAGCCATTCTTTGAAGCATCCACCTGTAGTGTCACCTCTTTTTTTGGATCAAAATAGGCCAACACTGGACCTGGTTCGGCTGTGATAGTCTCTTTCATCTGCTGAAATGCCATGTCGTGTGTGGCATCCCAGTTGAACTCTGTGTCTTGTCTTAGTAGATGTCTGAGTGGTGCGCTCACCTCAGCCAGGTTGGGTGCAAATCTGGCGAGGTAGTTCACCATACCAAGGATTGTCTCTAGCTCTGCCTCGTTTTCTGGCGGCTGCATGTCGTTGATGGCTTTCACCTTGAGGGGATCTGGTTTCAGGCCATTGGCTGTGAGCCTGTGTCCAAAGTAGCTCACCTCAGAGAGACCGATGCGGCATTTCTCTGGGTTTAGTCTCACCCCTCTCTCTCTGGTTCGGCTGAGCATGGCTCTGAGGTTGCGGTCATGCTCCTCCTTTGTCTTGCCGAACACGACAATATCATCGACTATGCCAGTTACGCCCTTGAGGCCCTCGTATGTCTCGTCTACCCTCCTTTGGAATTCATCCTGGGCGGACACGATGCCGAAAGGGAGCCGGAGAAAACGGTATCTGCCAAATGTGGTGTTGAATGTAGTGAGTAGCGATGACTCCTCACTCAGCTTGATGGCCCAGTAGCCCGATCTTGCATCTAAGATGCTGAAGTATTTTGCCCCTGCTAATTTGGATGTCACATCCTCGAGTGTAGGTAGGGGGTAGTAGGGCCTGAGTATCGCCTTGTTTAAGGGCCGTGGGTCCAGGCATACTCTGAGCTTGCCTGTCTTTGGTTTCTCACACACTACTAGGGCGTTTACCCACTGGGTAGGCTCAGTCACCTTAACTATTATGTTATCTCTTTCCATGTTATCTAACTCTATCTTTAAACGGTCTCTCAGGGCAAATGGTACCCTGCGTGGTGGGCAAACCGCTGGTGGTATTTCAGGATCTATCCTGAAACTGCACTCGCCCTGGAATTCACCAATTCCTTTGAAAACATCTGAGTACTCACTCAGTATGTCAGCTGACTGGGTGCCACACTCTTCCTCGCTGACTGCGTATATCACTTTAATTAGCCCTAGGTTCTTACACCCTCTGTACCCTATGATGGGTGGGCCGTTGCAGTCTACAATATAGAACTTCTGGGTGGTTGACCTGTCTTTGTATCTGGCTACCAGGTTGCAGTAACCGATCACTTTCAATTGGTGCCCCCCATAGCCAAATAGCTTTCTCTTATCAGTCGTTAATGGTATACTGGGCACGAGCTCAGCAAAGTCTCTTGCCGGTATCACGCTTGTTTGTGCTCCAGTATCCAATTTAAATGTCAACTTTGTGTTTTGTGACCCCAGTACTATATCTGCATAAGCACTGTCTTCATCATCTTTCTCTGTTGTGACAATGTCCACAAACAGCTGTGAGCTTAAATCTCCCTCCTCTTCCTCAACAGTGTGTACCTCTCTGTACCCTGTTCTGTTTGGAGTATGGGATTTTGATTTACATGCTCTTGCAAAGTGATTGAATTTTCTGCATTTTAAGCACTGTTTCCCCTTTGCTGGGCATTCTGTTTGTCTGTTATGGTGTCCCCCACACGCACTGCAAACTTTGTTGTCATATGCCTTCTGGCTGTCATTTGGCCTGCTGCTAGCCTTCCTAGCCATGCTTGGTTTTCCGGACGTGCGATGTACAGCGTGCACTTCATGGCTGTCACTAGCCATAGCTTTTAGCTGCACTTGTGATAGCTCGTAGGAGCGGGCTATATCAATTGCATTGTCTAGCGTTAGCCCCGGTCCCTGACTTAGCAACTTTTCCCGTACTCTAGGTGAGTTGGTTGCAAATACGATACGGTCTCTGACCATTTCCTCGCTATTTGCATAGTCACAGTCTTTAACGAGCAGTTTGAGCTCCGTCACGAAATGCTCAAATGACTCACCGCTCCCCTGCGTCTTCTCATGGAACTTGTACCTAGCGAATATAGGATTGGCTTTTGGCGTGAGGTATGCTGAAAATCCGTCATAGTACGTTTTTAACAGCTTTGCATTGTCCGCAGTTATTGTCCACGTGTTGCGTATATCTCTTCCTTTGTCCCCGATCCATAGCAGGAGAAAACTGCATTTTTCTTCCTCGGACTTTGCCTTGAGCGGGCCGGTAAACATGAGTCCGACATGTTGTTGGAACCGCCGCCACGCATCAGGTAGGTTGGACGACTCCCAGTCCATCCGCGGGGTAGGAACACCAAAAGCTTCCATTTTCCTCTTCTTCTCTTTTTCTTCAATGTGACGTGAGTTCGTAGTCTAACTACTGGTCACTCTGACACCATGTTGTGGCTGTCTGTCTACTGTACTAATAACTTAGGCACACGCAAGTTCAGGAGCTTCATATGTCTGGCTTTATTGTCATCACCGCCATCTTGTATACTGTCAGGTTAGCACATGTATCTCGTGCCATATCCGGTTCCGGTTTTCAACATAAAGGTTTGTGACCGTGACATCAAACATTACAATAATCATAAATACAATCTCCCATTTTCTCCAACTTACTCTCAGCAGTTCCTTTAAGCTTCTCTAACATCCTAACCAAATCACTATTGATATCTTCCCACTTCCTACTTTCCGCTGCACCTGGCCACTTAACTCTAGGCTTCTGACCGCTAATCTTCTCCCTTTTTGGCTGGCTGGCCTCTCTGCTTTCCTCGGTGCTAGGACCTGCCTCAACATCAGGAGTGCTGATGTCCTGCGAGCTGTGGGTTACTTCCTGTCGCTGGACTTCACCCGACTGACTTGATAAACTTCTTAAGAAATAATTATCAATGCGGGGTCCCTGATGTGTTCCCTCTACCAAGCACCTCTTCCTGCCTTGATGGATTCTAAGGCCCCTCAAAGTTGTTACCTTCTGCCAGCCACACAAGCAAACCTGACGCTTCTTTCCATCTACATCTGAACTAGTGGCTTCCACTGACATGTTTTCCCTACTCATAGTCAAGTCCGTTCCAGAGTCAATAACCGTGTCAACCATAGGTGAGTCATCTTCCGCCCCCGCTCTCGCAGACTCTAGGGGTGTTTTTTCATAATTCTGTTTCGTAGCAAGTTTGGGTGTAACCAATGGCCTATTGGCCTTGGCTACTGCCACAATGAGCAGCTAACCCATTGCAGCCCCGATGGGGTCTAATCCCTCCTGTCAGCTGTCTTTCCATGCTGTCACTAGGTCTTTCCCTAGTTGTCAGCTGCACTATTCACAACAGTCACTAGCCTAAGCTAGCTTTAGTATTAATTAATACACAGGACAAGATGTTACTATCCCTTGTGCCAAAATCCGAGGAAAAACACATTTAGAAGCCCAATCCAGAATAAAACAAGCTAACAAGCTAACAAACTAATAAACAAGACACAAATCACCAGTTACCTACCCTAGCCAACAGCAGTATGATATATGCATATATATGTGAGGATCATATATGTGATCCAAATATAAATTGGCATATGTGATCATATAGGCAATTAACATATATGAGTACTCCCATACATGTGATCATATATGCTCATGTAAGTAATGGACATATAGGATTATTCTTGCATATGTTTAGATATATGTGACACCAGCTGGTGTTTTGATCCTCAATTAGGCCGAGGGCATTTGTCTGATTTTTACAGATTCTGACATGGCAGACTGTAAGCTTTCAAATGATGTGTCACACATTGTAATCTGAAAAAAATTGAGGGAGCTATGCTTATTTGATTGTTCACAATCTGGGAATGTCTGGGGAGAAGAAACCTGAGAAAACCCCTCTCAAAGATTGTGAACTTTTCACACCTGGATGAGCCAGGCAGGGGGGAGTTAACAATGGCTCCTCATTTACATTGACCACTCCCAAACCATTAAGCAGTCAGTCTCTGTCACTGAGAATGACAGATGAGAGAGAGAGTGCACACAACTGTGGGTAATTTATTTTCACTATTATTCCACTATTATTCCATCCATAAGTAACAGAATAATAGATGGTCATGGGTGTCATACATTTCTGTATTAAAATATCTAAAAGCAAAAATGGGGGTCTGCGGTCTATTTTTAGTTGAAGTTTTGATGTGAAAGTTTGAGAACTATTGTCTTAAATGACCATGACCTTTTCCTTAAAGTTGTAAGCAGAAAACATATACCATTCAGTCAGTGAAAATGTGAAAATAAACTACAAAAATATTATCCTAAAAAGGCATTTATTATAACAAAAGGCATTTAATATAAAACCAATATTCAGTAATACCAGAGATGCTCACAAGTCATTTTTTGCAAGTCAAAGTCAAGTTTCAAGTCTTTGGTCACAAGTCCAAGTCAAGTCTCAAGTATCTTATGGATGAGCGTTCTATCATCTGCTGCATGCCATCTGGTCTGCTTAGAACTGGCTAAAACTAAGGAATTCAAAGCATGTACTGTATTATCCTCACTCCTTTATCTATTAGCATACATTATCAGCATTGATTGGATGACATCAGTATAGATTTCCTTAATGTTAATGCACCAAAAAAAAATCAAAACAATTAAGATTGTTCACAAGTAAAAAGTAAAAAAATTACAAATGACAGGACACGACAGGAAGTGCCTTGCTATCCAGGTCGGTTTCGTATGACATTCTTAACTAAACCACCAGTCCTACTTAACTAAAAGTTAAGTAAAAAAATATCAAAAGAACTTTGACTTCAAAAGCTCAAAAACGTTTGCGGCATTGCCAAACCCCCCCGGAGCAGGGCGGGGTCTTGAATGCTGGTTTTTTCAGGCTGGCTAGCGAGGCCTCCCAGCCTGTAGACATGCAGGTGGAGGGCATGTGATGTCTTGTGCTTCATCAGAACAGAATTCTCTGATCTTCTCAAAAAGATACTTCTGCCTGGTCATGTCCAGTCCAGGCGGAGTCTGTACAGGAAGAGGCTTTAATGGCGGACGGTCATCTACGTCGCGTAGCAGCTGAAACTCCACTGGTTCTGCTTCACAGTGTTTTCTGGCGACAACCACACCAGGTCTCTGCGCATCAAAGCTGTAAAAGAAAGAAATGGCACATTTAAAATCTTAATAAAATAAAATAAAATAAAATAAAATAAAATAAAATAAAATAAAATAAAATAAAATAAAATAAAATAAAATAAAATGGGAATGGGAATGATAATTACCTGAAGTGCTGGTAACTCTTTATCTGTGGCAGTTTTCTGAAGTATTGTGTCAGGTGTTCTTGCCAGTCGTAGGTTTTAAAACACACAGTGCCATTCTCTCGTCCGACAAGCTGGGGGATGTTTACATGTGCCACAGGAGAGCTGTCATCCACAACCTTTTTGATGTCGGCCAAAGTGCAGACTTTGCGCTTCCTGAAACACTGCTTGACCAGTCCAAAACACCAGTCGGGGCCAAACTTGGTGTGACCTACAATCAGGAAGTGAATGCTCAGCTTGAAGTGGAGTTTGTGCATCGTTCTCCATGCGGCGTACCAAAGAACAAAGTTATTTTTGTTCTGCCCGCTGCAGTTGTCACAGTGAAGGTCCACGTCTTCTTCTCCAACTCCATAGTTCTCGAAAAAATGATGCAGGTAATTGATGACTGCATTGCTTCCCTTGCCTGATGCCATGCCCTCATCAATCAGGTAATTCACTTGCTTAGGCATGCCTTCACAGTGGACACCAAAAAGGCCACACTTGCGTGGAGTCAAAAAATAGACAGGCCCAGGCTGTTGCGGGTCAGACGGATAGTGCACCTGAGAGACGGAGAGATAGGAAAAAGATGAAATACAAACTGTAATCTGTGTGTGTGTGTGTGTGTGTGTGAGAGAGAGAGAGAGGTGTGATAAGATAAAAATGTATTCTCACCTGTTGTGCAAAATCAAAACTGTAGTGCATGGTGATCGGCCTGGTTGCAGGTGTGTTCACCCCAAATGACAGCTGCAACTCGTCACAGGTCTTTCTACAGGCGGCAGTCATCTCTTGATAAAGTTTTCGCTCCCTTGCAACAGAGTCGAGATGCACTTGCTGCTTCTTGACACTGTCAGATTTCAACTCATCTGGTTTGTTGATGCTCTGGATGATTCGGTCATTGTTTTGTTGGCACTGCCAGCACAGATCCGTTTTAGGCTTGGTGCTTGCAATGTGAGGGACCAGTGACTTCCACAGCCTTGTGAAGCTGCACTCGCCAACCGCACGCTGCCCTGCAAAGACAATGTTTTTATGAGCATCACTGTACTTTACTTATCAAAAATAGATCACATAGAATAGCCTAATGGTTAAAGACACACACACACACACACACACACACACACACTTCATGTCGCATGTTTTATTGGGTCAGAGGTTTGGAATGGAGAAGGCTGCGGAATGTTTGCATAACTATGACAATAGAAGTGTGTGTGTGTGTGTGTGTGAGAGAGAGACTAATACAAACTTACCAAGCTGTTCCATAGCATCTTTGTACAGGCGCCAGACTGAAGCTTTAGAGGCAGAAGTTGGCAGAAGCTTAGCACTAAAGTCTCTATGCGCGGCATGACGACCAGGCAAAGGAATAGCGTGGTCCTCTGCATAGTTTGCTATGAATGTAACAACTCTTTTGATGTCATCATAGCCGAGGAAATTCTTGTTTGTGCGTGGTTGTGTCTTCCTCTGCCGTGGGACCAATCCATTCTCTTTGTAGGATTTGATAAGGGCTTTCAGAAGCTTTGTGCTGATGCTGGAATAAACAAAATAAAACATTAATAATCAATCAGATTTATATTTTTTGAAACAGTCTTTATTATCCTGACATCTATAGCCTAAGCTAGTTTGCAATGTTTGTCCCTTGCTTAGGCTATAAATGTTAGGATATATAACAAAGACTTCTTTCAATAAACTAAATCTTGTTTGCTTGCAAGGTTAGAATAACACTAGCGACTATCAGCTTACAAAGAGTATTTAATGCAAGAGTCGAAATTTCAGTCCTGAAAAACAATAGCGCAAACGCCATTTTGGCGCGCAACAAACAAACTGTGCACACATAGGTTGCCGCCATTTTGACAATGACCAACAATGCCATGAATATGGCAGTTCTACACGCTTCTCTTGCAACATACTATCTTTGTACTGTAAACATGGGCACGCTCTCACACTATCTCACACACACAGACAGACACACACACACACACACACACACACACGAGTTAAGATAGATATGAAACTCACCCAAACACAAAACAGAAGGTCTCACGGCAAACAACAGTCGCCTTAACCATGTATTGCGTTCGGTTCTTTTGTCGCTTTTTATTCACTTGCTTTGTGGCTTGAGTCATGTCAGAATCATTCGTCAAAGCGTGATACACAGCCATAATAGCGATATCTCTACATTCTGGCGACATAGCAGAGTAATCCAGCCTCGTGTTGTAAATGACGTTGTCACAAAGTTTCTTACTGCAGGAGATTGGCTGGTGAATAGAGTTCTCTTTACGCCTGGCCTGGCATTTGCAGTCAAAGTTTCGTATTTTCTCGATTTCCTGATCATAATCTGTGTCCACGGTTATGGGATCCACTGATGTTAAAATCTCTTGCACGCTTTCAATGACTGCGCTGTCGGGCATGATCTCCGCCTGGTTCTCTGGGTCTGGATCTGCCACCACGTCTTCAGGAAAATATTCTTCATCGTCCTCATAGTCGCTTTCAGCAGCGCCCTGTGTGCCGGTCATGTAATCCAGGACATACGAATTCATCAATTCTTCACTGTCCATTCCACCTGGAAGGGTGAATTTGTTCAGGAGAGCAGCAACGGCAGAATCATTTTTCCTCATTCTCGCCTGGTGCTTGTTGTCCATCTTGTCTCAGTCAGCTGTTCTGTTCAATGGTGTGGTTGTGCAGCCCCGGTGGCTACTGAATATTTATGCTGGTGCGAGTCCTATCGCGCGCCGTGATTGGCGGATAGAAACAAAGGCCGGCCGACACCCAATCGATACTACTTATGCAAATCCAAGACACAGCCTGGCTCTCTCCCCGTCTCCTTTACAAAACAGGGACTTTTATTTTACCAAATTAACGCATTTAATGACCCCAAAACGTCTTCATTTTATATGGAATGGATAGTTCAAATAATATATTTTGTACTATTGGAAAAAAAAAAAAAAACATTTTTTCAAGAAAATACTTTTGACGCTCTGTTGTGAAGAACGGCCACGGCCAAATTATGGTCCCTCTCACTGTATGTTGTCACATATGTACATATAAGCAATTAACATATAAGAATATTTCTACATATTTCCGCATATATGCAAATACAAGCAACACACATATATGTTATTCTCTTGCATATCAATATATGTGTGCATATGAGCATTAAACATATATGATTATTATTACGTATGTCAACATATATGCTCATACAATCAATTAACATATGCGGATGTTCGCATACATGTAATCATATATGTTTGTGTAAGCATTGAACATATAGGGTTAAACTTACATATGTCTACACATATGTGCATATCAGCAATTACCATGTAAGAATTTACTTACATATGTAAGCATGTATGCTCATATAAGCAATTAACATATATGAGTATTCTCATACATGTGATCATATATGTTAATGCAAGTAATGGACATACAGGGTTATTCTTGCATATGTTTAGATATATGTACATATAAGCAATTAACATATAAGAATATTTCTACATATTTCCGCATATATGCAAATACAAGCAACACACATATCGTCGGTGTCGGGCCAGGACCTCGAATGTCACTTTTTTCACTTTCTTACTTTTTGTCATGAATCAATGCCATTGGTCACCCTTCACGTCTCTGTGTGGTTTTTAACACGTTAATTGCCAACAACGAGTTGAGTCGTCAAACACAATCCAGCTGTTCACTGCCAACGACGAGTTGAGTCGTCAAAAAAAAAAAAAAATTTTTTTTGACGGTGCTACGTGGATCAATGCCCCCCGCGTCTCCTATGGAGATATTGGAAGTATTGAATGTGTATAATCTATTTTACCGACCAGCTAGGTGGCGACGGTCCTCTCCCGACAGAGATAAAGTCAACCAAAAGCAGCCGCCTCCCGCGGCTGCTTCCTCCAAGGAAGGAAATCAAGGAAATGGCTTGGCGATTTTACAGTCAGAAACGAACGAGCCTCATTCTCATACTGTAGGCGGGGACGCTTTCGCGCTGCTGCGGTGGGGGGTTCCAGAAATGGACTGTGTGCAGCATAAAGCCTAGAGTCGCACGGGGCTTCATCGGGGCTCTCAAACCCAAGAGACGAGTGAGACCTATCCACACTCGCTGCCAGGGAGGCAGGCTGCTCAAACTCGCTGCCAGGGAGGGACGCTGCTCAAACTCCCAGCAGCAGAGCACTCACTTGTGACAAACGCAGGCTGAAAGCCACTAGACACGCCCACGGAGGGAGGAGTTGAAGGAGAGGGCGTTCGGAACTATATTGTTTGGATGTCTGATCTCTCACTGATGCCAAAAATAAATGGTTAAAGTGACTGTTCTGGCTGTTTGATTGAATTTCACAAAACTGCGATTATCTCAGCTTCCTGTCTCAGACGCTAAAACCATGCTGTACTCAATGGCTAATATCTACATAACTACTAACTCTACAAACTAACTCTTTTAGACAGAGAAAGCACACATTCTATTAGTACTTTTGTGAACTTTGTGTTGACAAACTCCAAGCAGAAAATAATCCTCGGCTCTTGTAAAATGAGCCAGAATCCTCAAAAAAACGGCTTGGCAAAAGCTACCTACAGCAAAAAAAAAACGGCTGGCAGTCAATGTGTTAACAAATGCAACCAATGGAAAAGCATTAAAACGAGCTTGTGAGTAAATCTCGTAACGCCATTCGCCCTCAATCTGTCAGTCAAACCTCGAAATCCCCCCCCTACCTCCGTGTGTACCCCCCCACGCAGGACACTAAACCCGGAAAAGACACACGGCAGACGCGCTGTGTATTTCTCATATCGTTTTGACTCATCCTGGCTTCCTCTGACGTTAATATATCAATCAAATGTTTTCCAGTTATTCCTAGGCTGCAAACTTGTTTTAACATGCAAATCGGAGTGCTTTCTGACGAGAATAAAGTAACGTTACGTTATGTCAGACTATTTCTCACCCCATGCGAAAGCCCCAAATCGGCCATGAGAGGCGAGGGGCAATCCTGCTGCTCCTGCGCGCGCGCCCGCGGCCTGGAGCTTGGGGGCTCGTGCATGAGGATGCGGCTGCCTCCCGCTTGACTGGCCATGAGAAAGCGCTTCCAAGTCGGACTGATAATATAAACAACATCATTTGAGCTTATCCAGGTCAGATATTTATAAAGTAATGACACATTCAGCGGGAAACTAACTATAATTAAGACATGTGCCAACTTTGACGACATTTGGTTCAGTAGTTTAAGAGCAAACAGGTTTTTTTTACTTCCTGAAAAGTTTCTGTTTTGGAGATTCGAGGTCCTGGAACGACAGCAGCGATATATGTTATTCTCTTGCATATCAAAATATGTGTGCACATAAGCATTAAACATATATGATTATTATTACGTATGTCAACATATATGCTCATATAATCAATTAACATATGCGGATGTTCGCATACATGCAATCATATATGTTTGTGTAAGCATTGAACATATAGGGTTAAACTTACATATGTCTACATATATGTGCATATCAGCAATTACCATGTAAGAATTTACTTACATATGTAAGCATGTATGCTCATATAAGCAATTAACATATATGAGTATTCTCATACATGTGATCATATATGTGCATGCAAGTAATGGACATACAGGGTTATTCTTGCATATGTTTAGATATATATACATATAAGCAATTAACATATAAGAATATTTCTACATATTTCCGCATATATGCAAATACAAGCAACACACATATATGTTATTCTCTTGCATATCAAAATATGTGTGCACATAAGCATTAAACATACATGATTATTATTACGTATGTCAACATATATGCTCATATAATCAATTAACATATGCGGATGTTCGCATACATGTAATCATATATGCTTGTGTAAGCATTGAACATATAGGGTTAAACTTACATATGTCTACACATATGTGCATATCAGCAATTACCATATAAGAATTTACTTACATATGTAAGCATGTATGCTCATATAAGCAATTAACATATATGAGTATTCTCATACATGTGATCATATATGTGCATGCAAGTAATGGACATAGAGGGTTATTCTATTATGTTTAGATATATGTGCATATCAGCAATTAACATATAAGAATTTACTTACATATGTAAGCATGTATGCTCATATAAGCAATTAACATATATGAGTATTCTGATACATGTGATCATATATGTGCATGCAAGTAATGGACATACAGGGTTATTCTTGCATATGTTTAGATATATGTACATATGAGCAATTAACATATAAGAATATTTCTACATATTTCCGCATATATGCAAATGCAAGCAACACACATATATGTTATTCTCTTGCATATCAAAATATGTGTGCATAAAAGCATTAAACATATATGATTATTATTACGTATGCTCATATAATCAATTAACATATGCGGATGTTCGCATACATGTAACCATATATGTTTATGTAAGCATTGAACATATAGGGTTAAACTTACATATGTCTACATATATGTGCATATCAGCAATTACCATATAAGAATTTACTTACATATGTAAGCATGTATGCTCATATAAGCAATTAACATATATGAGTATTGTCATACATGTGATCATATATGTTCATGCAAGTAATGGACATACAGGGTTATTCTATTATGTTTAGATATATGTACATATAAGCAATTAACATATAAGAATGTTTCTACATATTTCTGCGTATATGCAAATACAAGCAACACACATATATGTTATTCTCTTGCATATCAAAATATGTGTGCATTTAAGCATTAAACATATATGATTATTATTACGTATGTCAACATATATGCTCATATAATCAATTAACATATGCGGATGTTCGCATACATGCAATCATATATGTTTGTGTAAGCATTGAACATATAGGGTTAAACTTACATATGTCTACATATATGTGCATATCAGCAATTACCATATAAGAATGTACTTACATATATAAGCATGTATGCTCATATAAGCAATTAACATATATGAGTATTCTCATACATGTGATCATATATGTTCATGCAAGTAATGGACATACAGGGTTATTCTTGCATATGTTTAGATATATGTACATATAAGCAATTAACATATAAGAATATTTCTACATATTTCCGCATATATGCAAATACAAGCAACACACATATATGTTATTCTCTTGCATATCAAAATATGTGTGCACATAAGCATTAAACATACATGATTATTATTACGTATGTCAACATATATGCTCATATAATCAATTAACATATGCGGATGTTCGCATACATGCAATCATATATGTTTGTGTAAGCATTGAACATATAGGGTTAAACTTACATATGTCTACATATATGTGCATATCAGCAATTACCATATACAAATTTACTTACATATGTAAGCATGTATGCTCATATAAGCAATTAACATATATGAGTATTCTCATACATGTGATCATATATGTTCATGCAAGTAATGGACATACAGGGTTATTCTTGCATATGTTTAGATATATGTACATATAAGCAATTAACATATAAGAATATTTCTACATATTTCCGCATATATGCAAATGCAAGCAACACACATATATGTTATTCTCTTGCATATCAAAATATGTGTGCATATGAGCATTAAACATATATGATTATTATTACGTATGTCAACATATATGCTCATATAATCAATTAACATATGCGGATGTTCGCATACATGTAATCATATATGTTTGTGTAAGCATTGAACATATAGGGTTAAACTTACATATGTCTACACCAGTGGGCAACAGAATTAGGTAATGTATGAAGCCAGTCGTGAAATTCCATTAATTCGAAAAGTCCGCAGGGGGGCGCACGTCAGGTCCGGAAGTGACGACACGTACATTGGCTCCAATGTAAAAATGAGCCGACTTCTCTCTCGTTCTGTGTCTTAAATAAACATTTTCCGAATGAGCTTATGGTCTGAATAAACAATTTCAAGTCTTTTTCATGCTCTCCTGGGCTCCGTTTTCTAAATTATGGTCCCATTTCGAGTAAAAGAGCCGATAAAAATTATAACTTTGGGGGCGGGATTTTCTTTGACACCAGCCAGCCCAACCAGTTGCCAAGGCAGGCTAGCTAGCTAGCTAGCAACGTAGCCAGAGATTAAAAGTAAAATAACAGAAACAGCGTTACCCTTATGATATTTTAATGATGTTAGTAGACACACGTAATAGTATAGATCCCCGTTATGAGGTATGTTGATCAAAAGAACACCTAAAACGCTATATCGAAATCGGGTTTTAGTGGACGGGCAGCTCTGAAGTTGGGGCTTCAGAGCTGATCTGCGGCTAGCTAGCTAGCAACGTAGCAACAGTATAGAGCCCCCGAGGTCTGTTGATCAAAAGAACACCTAACGCTATATCGTTATGTAATGTGACTTGTGACATGATCACCACATTTCAATAAATATAACGTTTTTGCACATTTGAATGCTGCTGGTCGTTTGTTTAATGCTGTATATATTGGACATTTAAAGCTGATACACAATTGTGTTGAGGTATTCCGCAAAGCTCAGTTAAAAATATAACGTGTAACACTTGAAACAATCAAATTTAACTTTTTCACAGCAATACATACAGTCCAGCCCACCATGGTATGGTTAAGGATTGGAACCATTGTTTGAATTATATCGAAATATATTTGCATGGTGTAGCATGTAATGCAGTCTGTTAAGATACTGTAAACATGCTAGATACTCTGTGACACAGAAAGGCAGACGAGCTAGCAGCAGGGATCTTGTCACCCTGATTTCAGATAAACTTGTCTGTCTAGTAGCTAGACAATATTACTGTACCATAATACCACAAGCTAAAGGCAGCATACACCAATGGAAGGATGGGTAGCATTTGTCATCCAGGCTATACAGTAACGTTAGGCTATTATAAAGTTATGAAACGCTGATTCAGACGTTACAATAATATGACATAATATGAGCCACTTAGCCTAGCTAGAGAGAGTAATTTCAGACCACCAGATATCACCATATTTCATTTCAATAAATATAAAGCATTCGTTGATTGAAGCAGACTGCTGATCGCTTGTTTCTCCGTCGTCATGTCCTCATGGTCCAATCTTCGGTTCGTAGTTCGTGTTCACTCGACATCAACAATCTTTATATCACATCTGATCATTTTATCCAACCTGCCTCTGACCAGACAACTAATGGATCGTTCTGCGCGATCATATTTGCGACATTCAGATACATGATAATATACAACAAGGCTATCTTTGTTGACAATGTTTATTGACAAAAGCATTAAAACAAGCAAATATAACAATATTCTAATCCTCTGTTGTGTGTCCCATCGGTACTGGACGGCGCCTACCCCTGGAAGAAACGAATTAGACACTGTTAATCACTGTATAACAGTGATTTACCAATCACACTACGTGTGATTGGTAAATACTGTAAATGCAGAGGTGGATAAAGTATCCAGAGGAGTTTAACCCCCTTGTTCCCCCTCATTGATTGATAGTTGATCTAACGTTAGCTAGATATATAACGCTATAGCTGGTAGATCATATGAGTATGCTTTGAGTCTGCCTCATCTCAAAGAGGTAACCTAGGTAAACAGAACTGCGTTTGTTTTCTGTCTACGTCCGAATATGTGCAGCATGCAATACTAGACACTGTTAATCACTGTATAACGTTAACGTTTGCTTACCCAACACTACGTGCAATTGGTAAATACTGTAAATGCAGAGGTGGATAAACTATCCAGAGGAGTTTAACCCCCTTGTTCCCTCTCATTGATTGATAGTTGATCTAACGTTAGCTAGATATATAACGCTATAGCTGGTAGATCATGAGTATGCTTTGAGTCTGCCTCATCTCAAAGAGGTAACCTAGGTAAACAGAACTGCGTTTGTTTTCTGTCTACGTCCGAATCTGTGCAGCATGCAATACTGTTTAACGTTGTATAACGTTAACTTATGCTACTCTAGTCTAACGTAGCTAGCGTTAATGTCATGCTATGTAATTAGCGTTACGTTAGAAAATAAGATTACCTCGATTTTGTGGAAGATGCAAGCGGCAGGCTGGTGACGCCGCGCGAGGTCTGGAGGAAATAATACTCTGGTTTTTCTTCGGGCTATTGTATTCAATGTGAGAGCAATGGAGCAAGGCTAGCAATAGCAACTAACGTTAGCAACATTTGTTAGCCAAGCTAACGGCTAGCAGGGAAAATAACATGAACAAGATGGATGCCGTGGCGGAGGAAACCCTCCCCCGAGTCCCGTCCACGCTCACGCCCTTTCCTGTTTTCCCGGCTCCAGGTTTGAACAGATTTCCCACAATGCAACAGGAAAATCCATTCATCCAATCAAACGAAATCAAACAATATCGGGAAGTGAGCTTCATTTTGCCGTGTCAAAATCATATAGCTAAGGTGGTCCAGATATTATGTACTGTCAATGGTCTACACATATGTGCATATCAGCAATTAACATAAGAATTTACTTACATAAGCATGTATGCTCATATAAGCAATTAACATACATGAGTATTCTCATACATGTGATCATATATGTGCATGCAAGTAATGGACATACAGGGTTATTCTTGCATATGTTTAGATATATGTACATATGAGGAATTAACATATAAGAATATTTCTACATATTTCCGCATATATGCAAATACAAGCAACACACATATATGTTATTCTCTTGCATGTCAAAATATGTGTGCATATAAGCATTAAACATATATGATTATTATTACGTATGTCAACATATATGCTCATATAATCAATTAACATATGCGGATGTTCGCATACATGTAATCATATATGTTTGTGTAAGCATTGAACATATAGGGTTAAACTTACATATGTCTACACATATGTGCATATCAGCAATTAACATATAAGAATTTACTTACATATGTAAGCATGTATGCTCATATAAGCAATTAACATATATGAGTATTCTGATACATGTGATCATATATGTGCATGCAAGTAATGGACATACAGGGTTATTCTTGCATATGTTTAGATATATGTACATATAAGCAATTAAAGGGGCCATATTATGCATTTCTTAATTTTGTATCATATATATGTTGTTACAATCTTGGATGGTCATATTAAACATGGGCTAAGCTTCAAATAAATAATGTGAAAGTGTTTTAATGTTACCCCCATGAACCACCCCTCGCGCCTATGAACTCTCGTAGACGAGATGACATGGATTTATGGCGATTTTGTGCGAGAACCATAATTTTTGTGACGTCAGTAAGGACTTGTTACCCTGGCAACAAAGCGTTGCCGCCGGCCGGCGCGCAGCGCGCGCACGCTAGCTCCCACCCTTCCCCTCTCTTCCCTGTTCTGTGTTTCAGTAACCCGCGGCGGCGTCAACGCTCACCAGGCTCTCTCTAGCCTGGCTGTCTGGGACTAACACAACAGTAGTAGTCTCATGGAATAACGGATTCCAGACCGCAAAAACAAGGAGACGACATGGAAGTGAGCCAGGATGTAGGACTGAAGTGGTAAGTTCTGAAAATATGTGTCTCATTCCAGCATCGGTCCAATGTGCTGCTAGGAAGCGCTAACGTTACTTACCGGCTGGGTAACGTTAGCACTTGCTATTTAGCCTAGCAGCACAGCTGCCTTATAGACATGAACAACCGATGAATGACGAAAGGCACATATTTTCAGAACTTGTAACGTTAGTCCAACTTGCTGACTTCTCCAAGTCCTCATTTTGGTTTGGTCCGTGTAGCCTTTGCTAGGAGAGGCACACTATAGTCACAAGCATTTGGGAAGTTAGCTAACTAGCTACATTAGCTAGTGTGAAGCTCCCGGTGTAACGTTATGGCAGGCCGTGGTAATAGAATCCCTGCTTGGCCAGCCACTGAAGGAAATGTCCGGGTGCAGCCCGGCCTAGCGGAGCTGTAGATAGCTAGGGGGATGTTGATAAATCAATTGATAGCTTGCTTTATGTCCAAGTCACGTTTTTCATCGATGGTCAAATTCGTTTTGACAATCAGTTGCTCGTTGATATAATTGTTTTACAACTACCAAATTTAGTAGCCATAGCAGAGATTGCCTGTCTGTTTCTGTTATGCATGACTATCTATCTATCTATCTATCTATCTATCTATCTATCTATCTATCTATCTATCTATCTATCTATCTTATCTAGATAGATAGATAGATAGATAGATAGATAGATAGATAGATAGATAGATAGATAGATAGATAGTCAGACAGACAGACAGACAGTCGCTTCTACAGCGATAGCTCTCTGGGCAGAAGTTTGCAAACGCAAAAACTCCTCGCGCTGCCCACCTGGAGTATTTTCCGGAGGGTGGGGGTTCAGGGACAGGACCTAAAAACAGAGCGTTTCAGACAGAGGGTGAACTGAAGGGGGCAGTGAGAGCCAGTACAAGATAAACAATGAGTTTTTTAAACTATGACTGATGCAATAAGTTACTCTACTGGAGGCCAACAATAAAATAATAATACATTATATTAGCAAAATATGGGCCCTTTAACATATAAGAATATTTCTACATATTTCCGCATATATGCAAATACAAGCAACACACATATATGTTATTCTCTTGCATATCAAAATATGTGTGCACATAAGCATTAAACATATATGATTATTATTACGTATGTCAACATATATGCTCATATAATCAATTAACATATGCGGATGTTCGCATACATGTAATCATATATGCTTGTGTAAGCATTGAACATATAGGGTTAAACTTACATATGTCTACACATATGTGCATATCAGCAATTACCATATAAGAATTTACTTACATATGTAAGCATGTATGCTCATATAAGCAATTAACATATATGAGTATTCTCATACATGTGATCATATATGTGCATGCAAGTAATGGACATACAGGGTTATTCTATTATGTTTAGATATATGTGCATATCAGCAATTAACATATACGAATTTACTTACATATGTAAGCATGTATGCTCATATAAGCAATTAACATATATGAGTATTCTGATACATGTGATCATATATGTGCATGCAAGTAATGGACATACAGGGTTATTCTTGCATATGTTTAGATATATGTACATATGAGCAATTAACATATAATAATATTTCTACATATTTCCGCATATATGCAAATGCAAGCAACACACATATATGTTATTCTCTTGCATATCAAAATATGTGTGCATAAAAGCATTAAACATATATGATTATTATTACGTATGCTCATATAATCAATTAACATATGCGGATGTTCGCATACATGTAACCATATATGTTTATGTAAGCATTGAACATATAGGGTTAAACTTACATATGTCTACATATATGTGCATATCAGCAATTGCCATATAAGAATTTACTTACATATGTAAGCATGTATGCTCATATAAGCACTTAACATATATGAGTATTGTCATACATGTGATCATATATGTTCATGCAAGTAATGGACATACAGGGTTATTCTATTATGTTTAGATATATGTACATATAAGCAATTAACATATAAGAATGTTTCTACATATTTCTGCGTATATGCAAATACAAGCAACACACATATATGTTATTCTCTTGCATATCAAAATATGTGTGCATTTAAGCATTAAACATATATGATTATTATTACGTATGTCAACATATATGCTCATATAATCAATTAACATATGCGGATGTTCGCATACATGTAATCATATATATTTGTGTAAGCATTAAACATATATGGTTAAACTTACATATGTCTACACATATGTGCATATCAGCAATTAACATATAAGAATTTACTTACATATTTAAGCATGTATGCTCATATAAGCAATTAACATGAGTAATCTCATACAAGTGATCATATATGTCCATGCAAGTAATGGACATACAGGGTTATTCTTGCATATGTTTATATATATGTACATATAAGCAATTAACATATAAGAATATTTCTACATATTTCCGCATATATGCAAATACAAGCAACACACATATCTGTTATTCTCTTGCATATCAAAATATGTGTGCATATAAGCATTAAACATATGATCATTATTACGTATGTCAACATATATGCTCATATAATCAATTAACATATGCGGATGTTCGCATACATGTAATCATATATGTTTGTGTAAGCATTGAACATATAGGGTTAAACTTACATATGTCTACATATATGTGCATATCAGCAATTAACATATAAGAATTTACTTACATATGTAAGCATGTTTGCTCATATATGCAATTAACATATATGAGTATTCTCATACATGTGATCATATATGTTCATACAAGTAATGGACATACAGTGTTATTCTCACATATGTTTAGATATATGTACATATAAGCAATTAACATATAAGAATATTTCTACATATTTCCGCATATATGCAAATACAAGCAACACACATATATGTTATTCTCTTCCATATCAAAATATGTGTTCGTATAAGCATTAAACATATATGATTACTATTATGTATGTCAACATATATGCTCATATAATCAGTTAACATATGCGGATATTCTCATACATGTAATCATATATGTTTGTGTACGCATTGAACATATAGGGTTAAACTTACATATGTCTACATATATGTGTATATCAGCAATTAACATAGAAGACTTTACTTACATATGTCAACAGGTATGCTCATATAAGCAATTAACATATATGAGTATTCTCATACATGTGATCATCTATGTTCATGTAAGTAATCCAGGGTGCAGCAGAGAGACTGGTTGGAGGGGGCGTGAACATTTCTCCAGAATTTGCATGGAAGTCCCATGATGCATTTGGGGCAGAGATTAGGGATCTAATATGATTAACACATTGAGTGCCAAGGACGTCTGTGGACGTCCTAAAAAAAAGTAACGAGGAGTGCCAAGGACGTCTGTGGACGTCCTAAAATCATAATTCATATTATTCCATAATTCTGCTGTTTAAGGTCGTACCTAGCCAGTGAGCATGAATCCCTTCAAGGGATCACACGGCGCCACCTTAAACATCGTCACAGGAGCTGCTCCACCCACCTCAGATCCTTTACTTTGTACAGGAGACAGCGGAGAAAAGCCGTGATCAAAGTGGAAACCGATGCATGCTTTCTGCCAGAGCCGTATATATTGCTCTGCCTACAGCGGAGAGTGGGCTCGGCTGCATCCGCGCTCACAACTGAGCTCTTATGCTTCTATCTATCTCCACACGATTTCCTAGAAAGCCAGCATCCGAAGCTGAACGGCCAAGCCTTTTCGTTCAGTCGCGTTTGCCAGCGCGCATCATTTCCTTGATGGGCGCTGGGATCTGTCCGGGGCAAAAACTGAGTCGAGAAAACAAACTCTGTGCGTGTGGGAGGAGCCCGCAGCTCAGAGGTGGAGGGTGGAGAGGGGGGGGGGGGGGGTTGGGGGAGAGGGGTGTGTGGCACACAGGCTGCACAGAAACCACACCACACGCCACCACATCAGAAAACACCAGCCAGAGTCAGTGAATGTGCTCGAAATTAGAGTGCAAAAGGTATTCATAAAAGGGACTATATCTTGGAAAGTAAAAAAAAACGACAGAAAACCCTTGAAAGTGCACTTTTTTGAGAGGCTGTCATTTCATAATGGAACTGTCTAGAAACAAAATTTCTTCTTTGGAAGAAGCAGGAGTGTTCAATGTTTCATTAAAGTCCAGCCCCGTTAATATAGCCATAATAGAAAAAATTCTATAGCTGTTTTCAACTGAATGGAAGTGAATCTGGCACAGGCTCCAGACAATTTTACTGAAGCGCTGTGGCACTCAATGTGTTAATAACTCCACAGGATTTAATTTATGAAGCTTTTAAATTATATATTTGGAATCAGCTTTACGATGAGCTTCTAAATCATATATAATATATAATGTTTACACTAAAACCATAATATAGACTATGGGGCATTTTAATGACTCCACTGTCAAATAACCCTTATTTTTCAATCTCATGCACACTGGACTAACCTTGAAAATATCCAGTAGTGCTGGAAGTCTTGCACAAAACTAACCATTTTTATGGTGGGTTTCACTTCTGAGATGTTCCAAAAATAATTTGGAAAATTATATTTCTTTTAATTAAGAGATATGTGTTTTGATTCCAATCTTGTTCCAATTCCATACATGTTCATATATTGTGATATATATGCACATATATGCACTCATATCCTGGATATATAGGTGGATATATGTCGAATACAGGTAAATACATACAGTTATACACAGGTAATAGTCATATATGTTCATATAAAATAAAAACATATATGTATGTATAGTTATTATTCATATATAGTTTTATATGTATTAACCATATATGTCCATATAGTGTCAATGCATACAAATGTACATATAATTAATTGCCATATGTGCCCATATACAATCTATACATGTATGCACATATATAATTATATAGGACTAACATATATGGACCATATATGAAACGTTCCAATTCCATACATGTTCATATTTGTGATACATATGCACATATATGCACATATATCCTGGATATATATGTGGATATATGTCTAATACTTATATGAACATATACTACATGTATGTTTACTGCATATATGTGGATATATGCCTCTTCCGTATGGGGATGTCCATATACACCGTCAATGGTGGAAACTAACTATGAGAATAAACAGAGATACAAAGAGTTAAAGTAACTGTGTGTGCATGTGTGTAGACTTTATTATTCATCTTCTTCTTCTTCTTCTTCTTCTTCTTCTTCCTCTTCCTCTTCTTCTTCTTCATCTTCTTCTTCTTCTTCTTCTTCTTCTTCTTCATCTTCTTCTTCTTCTTCCTCTTCATCTTCTTCTTCTTCTTCTTCTTCATCTTCTTCATCTTCTTCATCTTCTTCTTCTTCTTCTTCATCTTCTTCTTCTTCTTCTTCTTCTTCTTCTTCTTCTTCTTCTTCTTCTTCATCTTCTTCTTCTTCTTCCTCTTCATCTTCTTCTTCATCTTCTTCTTCTTCTTCTTCTTCGTCTTCTTCTTCTTCATCTTCTTCTTCTTCTTCCTCTTCATCTTCTTCTTCTTCTTCTTCTTCTTCTTCTTCTTCTTCTTCTTCATCTTCTTCTTCTTCTTCTTCTTCTTCTTCATCTTCTTCTTCATATAATTATATAGGACTAACATATATGGACCATATATGAAACGTTCCAATTCCATACATGTTCATATTTGTGATACATATGCACATATATGCACATATATCCTGGATATATATGTGGATATATGTCTAATACTTATATGAACATATACTACATGTATGTTTACTGCATATATGTGGATATATGCCTCTTCCGTATGGGGATGTCCATATACACCGTCAATGGTGGAAACTAACTATGAGAATAAACAGAGATACAAAGAGTTAAAGTAACTGTGTGTGCATGTGTGTAGACTTTATTATTCATCTTCTTCTTCTTCTTCTTCTTCTTCTTCTTCCTCTTCATCTTCTTCTTCTTCATCTTCTTCTTCTTCTTCTTCTTCTTCTTCTTCTTCATCTTCTTCTTCTTCTTCCTCTTCATCTTCTTCTTCTTCTTCTTCTTCATCTTCTTCATCTTCTTCTTCTTCTTCTTCATCTTCTTCTTCTTCTTCTTCTTCTTCTTCATCTTCTTCTTCTTCTTCTTCATCTTCTTCTTCTTCTTCCTCTTCATCTTCTTCTTCATCTTCTTCTTCTTCTTCTTCTTCGTCTTCTTCTTCTTCTTCATCTTCTTCTTCTTCTTCCTCTTCCTCTTCTTCTTCTTCATCTTCTTCTTCTTCTTCTTCTTCTTCTTCTTCATCTTCTTCTTCTTCTTCTTCTTCTTCATCTTCTTCTTCTTCTTCTTCTTCTTCTTCTTCTTCTTCTTCTTCTTCTTCATCTTCTTCTTCTTCTTCTTCTTCATCTTCTTCTTCTTCTTCTTCTTCTTCATCTTCTTCTTCTTCTTCCTCTTCATCTTCTTCTTCTTCATCTTCTTCTTCTTCTTCTTCTTCTTCTTCATCTTCTTCTTCTTCTTCTTCTTCTTCTTCTTCTTCTTCTTCTTCATCTTCTTCTTCTTCTTCTTCTTCTTCTTCTTCTTTATCTTCCTCATCTTCTTCTTCTTCTTCTTCTTCTTCTTCTTCTTCTTCTTCTTCTTCTTCTTCGTGGATTGTATTGTTCATCTAAAAAATCTACCGACAGCCTGTCTCGCGGCGCCCTCTTGTCGTAAAAGTCGAGAACTACCACAACACAGAAGGCATCATGGCGGTGGCGGCTAGTACAAGACTCATATCAAGGTTGACGCTGCGTCACCGGTAAGTTCACGGTGTAACATACGACAACATACTGTGAGAATAACTGTGAGACTAGATAGATACGTTTAACGGTAACGTTATGTTAATACTGCTGTCTGTGGGCTGTTTTGGTTGCAGAATATTGTGTCTTATCGAGTAGAGGTCTGTCTGTGTGTAGTCAGTCAGACAGGGTTCAAATGAAATCAGAGCTTCGTATGACTGACTACTGGCTACTGTAGCCGAATTGAAGGTTTAAAGTGAAGAACAATCTGACAAATAAGTAGCATTAATTCAGTTAATTTAGTCTACTATACCACCAGTTACTACCACAGGTAGTAGCCATTTAAAAATGACTTGACGTTTGTACCTGAAACCTTTTATAGCACTGCAACTAACGATTACTTTTATTCATTCTCAAATATCTCCTTTTGTCCTGACTAACAGTCCACAACCCAAAGAGAATCAGTGTACTGTCATAGAGACTAATGAAACCAGAAAATACGGTATTCACATTTAAGAAGCTGGAACAAGATCATGTTTTGTGTCCCCCCCCCTCTTTTAAAAGTGAGTTTCAACAATTAATCAGTTATTTAAAAAAAATAGTTGCAGATACATTTTCTGTCGAACGACTAATCGATTAATCGACTAATAGTTGCAGCTCTACTTAATTAAGTTGACTTGACAGCTACAGTGCTTTGGTCCGAGTCCAAAAGAGTCAGACATCAGCGAGGAGTCGGCCAATGAGACCCTGGGCAGCCTGTCACGTGACCTCAGAGGGCAGGACCACATGGTGGATGTGTCGTCCAAATGGTGCGTGCAGAAGTTGGTTACAAGTATACAGGTGTGTGTGTGTGTGTGTGTTTGCCGTGCTACGACGCTAGTTCACTTCCTACTGAGATATATTTCCATAGCAACTTATGCTTCAGAGTGGTCCAGAGCAGGTTAAGTTGCAAGGATAAGATTAAACCTTAAAAGGCACTGCCCAAGAACCAATGAGCTCCCTGGAAAAGGAGAGAAGAGTCTTTTGCGACCGCCAAGACCCATTTAATCATCTACGTCTCCAAAGTGCACCGGACAGTGCCGGTCCGCCCTATACGCTCACTACACAGCTTGCTTAAGGCCCCCAACACTGTAAAGGCCCCGCAAAATAATAATAATAATTGAGCAAAGGAACTTGCATTGTTGAGTGACAACTAATCAATCCATTGCAGCAATACTGCCATTTTGGCCTGGAGGAGACACTTCTGATTGGCTGCCACGGTTCTGTGCTGTTATCCCATTGGACAAAAGTGGCGCTGTCAAAAGTAAATGTGTCAACTCTTACCTCTTACCTTCAACACTCTTTCAGCCGCCCTAGCCTCCCTCCACCTCCCCCAAAGTGTTTAGTGTGCATCAATGTGTAAACAGTAGCTACAAGTCAAGTCTGCTGACTGACTGACTGCATGAAAGATGAAGTGGATTTATCCCTCTGGCAATAAAAGAAGAAGGTGAAAAAAACGTAAAAGTGAACTGTTGGATGGCTGGATGGATAGACAGACACACACACACACACGCACGCACACACACACACACACACACACACACACAAACACACACACACACACACACACACACACACACACACACACACACACACACACACACAGACAATAGATAGACAGACAGACAGACAGACAGACAGACAGACAGACAGACAGATGATTGATAGATAGATAGATAGATAGATAGATAGACAGACAGACAGACAGGCAGGCAGGCAGGCAGGCAGATAGATGATAGATAGATAGATAGATAGATAGATAGATAGATAGATAGATAGACAGACAGACACGAAACACGATTTCAGACGGACAAGCCCGTCTTTATTGTCACACGATTACACATCAACACATGCACGGACGGCCACAAACACACACATGCTGACGGTGGCCGGTGAAATTTGTCCTCTGCATTTAACCCATCCTGGCTTGTCCTTTCCTCCGGGGGGCAGGCCAGGAGCAGTGGTCGCTTTTCTCGTACAGCGCCCGGGGACCAACTTCGGATGTTGTCGTCACTGGTCGGATGACGATGACGATGACGATCTGATCTTCTGCATGTTTTTGGTGGGGGGGTTATATACGGAGGAACCCCCTGGGGGAGCACGGGGAGAACATGCAAACTCCACACAGACAGAAAGGCCCTTACGACGAGATACCCCACCTGGGCAGTAGGCACTGAGGATATGGGGGGGAACACAACCACAGCGCTCACAGTGTCCCAGGCGAGAATCGAACTCAGGACCTTCTGACTGCGAGGCGACAGCTCTACCACTGAGCCACCGTGCCGTGATACCGTGGTACCGTGATAGACAGACAGACAGACAGACAGACAGACAGACAGACAGACAGACAGACAGACAGACAGACAGACAGACAGACAGACAGACAGGCGGGCAGGCGGGCAGGAGGGCAGGCAGGCAGGCAGGCAGGCAGGCAGGCAGGCAGGCAGGCAGATAGATGATAGATAGATAGATAGATAGATAGATAGATAGATAGATAGATATAATAGATAGATAGATAGATAGATAGATAGACAGACAGACAGATACAGTAGATAGATAGATAGATAGATAGATAGATAGATAGATAGATAGATAGATAGATAGATAGATAGATATTCTTATAGAGGAAATTAGGCTATATTCACATTTGGTGGTTGTGCAGAAAAAAGATGCAATAACAAGGCGCAAAAATGCGTTGACAATAATAAACAAGACATTTAGTCTATCAGACTCAGTCAAGGTTTAGTTAAAAGTCTGGACTAGGCCTACTGCATGATGGAAATCAATGGATTGACATTGACTAAATAGCTATTGATTAGTATTGCAGCCAAACTATATTTAAGTCTTTTATATTTGAACATGTATAACAGGAAATCTGGGGGAGAAGAGTTTGAACAGGGTCAGATGCAACTGATCAATATAATAATAGTGTTCTATGATTTGCAGGTTCTACGCTTAGGTTTGTCAGTAAAGGAGATGCTGGGTCATCAGCCAGTACCGACACAGACCCAGTACAGTCGACTTCAACAAGTACTAACAAAGACCCGCTACAGCTTCAGCAAATAATACCAGGTGTCCAGGAGGGAGGATTGTAGTGGAGCACTGAGGTGTCAGGTGTGACTGTGTGGTGATGGCAAATGGCGAGGTAGGAGGGCCCCTTTGCAGAATCTTGCTTAGGGCCCCTGGGAGGTCAGGACCGGCGCTGGCACCGAAGATGCTGAACTTCGGTGGTGAAATCAAGCAAGCTGAATAACTTACGCATTAAGACAATCTGCATTTTTTGCCAGCCCTCCATTCTGTAATTATTATGTGCAGCAAGCAGTGTTGCCTTTGGTTTTTATTAGCCTTCATCTTTGAATTCTTCATATTTCCTTAAGATTATGGTTTGTTCCTCCAGCATGAAGTATTCATTTTTATTTGCTCCCAAGCACGTTTGACCCTGCCAATTGCAGCTGAACGATGCGTGGAGAAATATCACTAAATCACGGGCGTAAAAAGGAATCATAAATGTCTCAAAAGCGCACTAAGGTGCTCTGTGTGCAACAAAGCTGCTATTTTTATAGGCTATTTTTTTATTCAATGAAAACTACGCCCGCACTGTGTTGATTCAGACCAACCAACATGATGTCACAACACAGCACATAGCCATACATCCAACATGATGTCACAACCCAGCACATAGCCATACATCCAAACAACATGATGTCACAACCCAGCACATAGCCATACATCCAAACCACATGATGTCACAACACAGCACACAGCCATACATCCAAACAACATGATGTCACAACACAGAACATAGCCATACATCCAAACAACATGATGTCACAACACAGCACATAGCCATACATCCAAACAACATGATGTCACAGCACAGCACATAGCCATACATCCAACCAACATGATGTCACAACACAGCACACAGCACATACATCCATACAACATGATGTCACAACACAGCGCATACATCCAAACAACATGATGTCACAACACAGCACATAGCCATACATCCAAACAACATGATGTCACAACACAGCACATAGCCATACATCCCACCAACATGATGTCACAACACAGCACATAGCCATACATCCCACCAACATGATGTCACAACACAGCACATAGCCATACATCCAAACAACATGATGTCACAACACAGCACATAGCCATACATCCAAACAACATGATGTCACAACACAGCACATAGCCATACATCCAAACAACATGATGTCACAACAGAGCACATAGCCATACATCCAAACAACATGATGTCACAACCCAGCACATATCCATACATCCAAACAACATGATGTCACAACCCAGCACATAGCCATACATCCAACCAACATGATGTCACAACACAGCACATAGCCATACATCCAAACAACATGATGTCACAACCCAGCACATAGCCATACATCCAACCAACATGATGTCACAACACAGCACATAGCCATACATCCAAACAACATGATGTCACAACCCAGCACATAGCCATACATCCAAACAACATGATGTCACAGCACATAGCCATACATCCAAACAACATGATGTCACAGCACATAGCCATACATCCAAACAACATGATGTCACAACCCAGCACATAGCCATACATCCAAACAACATGATGTCACAACCCAGCACATAGCCATACATCCAACCAACATGATGTCACAACACAGCACATAGCCATACATCCAAACAACATGATGTCACAACCCAGCACATAGCCATACATCCAAACAACATGATGTCACAACCCAGCACATAGCCATACATCCAAACAACATGATGTCACAACCCAGCACATAGCCATACATCCAAACAACATGATGTCACAACCCAGCACATAGCCATACATCCAAACAACATGATGTCACAACACAGCACATAGCCATACATCCAACCAACATGATGTCACAACCCAGCACATAGCCATACATCCAACCAACATGATGTCACAACCCAGCACATAGCCATACATCCAAACAACATGATGTCACAACCCAGCACATAGCCATACATCCAAACAACATGATGTCACAACACAGCACATAGCCATACATCCAACCAACATGATGTCACAACCCAGCACATAGCCATACATCCAAACAACATGATGTCACAACCCAGCACATAGCCATACATCCAAACAACATGATGTCACAACACAGCACATAGCCATACATCCAACCAACATGATGTCACAACCCAGCACATAGCCATACATCCAACCAACATGATGTCACAACCCAGCACATAGCCATACATGCAAACAACATGATGTCACAACAGAGCACATAGCCATACATCCAAACAACATGATGTCACAACCCAGCACATAGCCATACATCCAAACAACATGATGTCACAGCACATAGCCATACATCCAAACAACATGATGTCACAACCCAGCACATAGCCATACATCCAACCAACATGATGGAGCATACAAAATAATAACCCCACACAGAACAAACATCCTTATAGAATCTTTACATTTAGAATGAGATAGACAGCTCTCTCTCATCAACAGTGCACACTGCCCCCTGCAGGCACCACACATTTTGAAACCCCGGAACATCATTGACCAAAGAGTAGTATGCCAGTTCTGCCCTAAGGCGAGCAGAGACCCCCTGAACATATCGAGCCTGCTCCCCTGCATCTCGTTTCTCCTTGTCAGACACAAAGACAGTTCTGCCTAACCCAACAAGAAGTTGATCAACACACGTTTGGCCCTCTTGCTAAAAGCATATTTTGGTCCCAAAATAAACACGTTTCCCTCAACCTCCTGCACAAAGTGGTCAAAACCTTCAAAACAGGTGCAACACGATGACATCGCACAAATACATGTTTGTTTTTTTATATATTTTTATTTTTATTTTATTTTTTATACACACAGACAAGAAAGAAAGGTAAAATAAAATAAAGGGAGAGGGGGGGGAGGGGTGAAGGAGGGGGGTTGTACAATGGGAGTTACAAACATGATGTGGTTTATCGTACATGCAACGGTGCCCAATAGTGATGTCACGCAGACTCAAAACGGGTGTTACACATTTTAATTGTAGATTCTGTAAAACGCCATAAAACAGAATATGTATGAATACAGACGATCAGTATGGCTTGTATCATTTCCTGTACAGAGCTCTCATGGGTCTGACCATGTATTGTTAAATAATAATAAAATAATCACAATAACAAAACATCATAAATGGATTTAGATGACTACACCTCTTCTTTCATTCTTCTGAGGCTAACATGTCTTCTACAATAAATCATCTCTTATTCACTAACATCCATTCTCGGTAACATTCGGTAACACTATAAACACTATGACACATAAACATTACAATATAATACTATGGACTATGGCTATCGTTGATACTAGCGACAGGGACTCCCTCGCACGAGGGCTCATTGAACTTGCGCCCCAACTCGGCAGTGTGGTATGTATCCACATTAGCTATTGGCGGCTAACGGCTAATCCCCATTTATCCCAAACAGTTCAACACAACAACACAACATAATATATACGAGTGGCCCAAATATACGGGGTAACATCTCTCTACCACAGGGTACCTAAACAAAACCACCAGCTTACCTGTAAAACGCCATAAAACAGAATATGTATGAATACAGACGATCAGTATGGCTTGTATCATTTCCTGTACAGAGCTCTCATGGGTCTGACGCGCTCGCGCGAGAGTACCGCAACCCCTGACCCTCTACACAGACGCTGCTGACATAGTGATGCTGCCACCTGTTGGCGATATACAGGTGCTACAGGACTCTATACCATGAAGAATAAACAACTAAACAAATATCGTACCCTGAAAAGCATAGCAAAACTGTTCACATTCCGACATGACATTGAAACATTCATTCCTATAATCATTCTACTTAACATGTATACATTCTGACATAACAAACAACATTCATTCAACCTCTTATTCAAACCATTGCGCCACATACACAGGTACACAGCGGCAATAATGTACACAACACTTGGAACATGGTTATATAGTTAAAGTGCTGGTCAAGAGGAGGAGTAGCATATGTCTGTCTTTATCAAAAAAGGCACCTGCAATGTCCCAGTGGCCCTGCATGCCCCTGTCAAAGTCGAGGAACAGGTTGGACGCTCTTTCCATGCTTAGAAGGTCAAGATAGTCTTTAAACCGCTTACATAAAGCAAAGCAAGAGGGCTTATGTACCTTCCAGTTTAGAAGGATGATTCTCTTTGCAGACAAAAAACCAAGGTTTAAAAGAAGCTGTACAGACCTGGATTTTATATTGTCAGGTTTTAGCCCGAGAAGGCAAATGATAGGACAGGTGGGAACTTGTACCTCCAGCATATCTGTTAGAACCCCCATGACCCCAGACCAGAAAGCCTTGACTGCAGGGCAGTCCCACAGAAGGTGTAAGAGAGAGCCATGTTCTCCACAGTTGTGCCAACATTGGTCTGACAATTCTTTGTTAATTTTAGCAACACGAGAAGAGGTGTCATGTAGGCTCTACATAGAATCTTAACTTCAATCACTCTGTATCGCACACACCTGGATGAAGAGGTACCCTTCCGCCAGATGGCAAAGTCGCTCCACTGTTCTAAAGTGAGTGATTTGCCAAGGTCATTTTCCCATGCCTGTTGCGTGGGTATGAATGGATTGGGAAAAGTGAAAGATAGAAGACTAGATATTAGAGACGGTGCCTCTTTTTGTAGCAGCTAACATTAGACTGTGGTCTAGTTCTGGTTTGAAAGCAGGGGAGGATATATTATTCAATTCAATTCAATTCAATTCAATTCATTTAAAGTGTAAAATCACCATCCGAGATGGTCTCGAAACACTTTACAGTTAAGGAAAACAACAACAATGGAAGAAAACATGATAGTACAGTGACCTATACATGATAATAAAAGTCACATCAAGAGAAGTAAATAGTAAAATACAATACATTATCAAACAATATCATAAACTTGTGAGAACATATAAGTCTTGAGTTTGGCTTTGAAGATATTTATGGAGCCAGCCTCCCTAATTGATCGGGGGAGCTGGTTCCAGAGATATGGAGCACGATAGGAAAAAGCTCTACCTCCTGCCGATTTTGTATTAATTTTCGGGACAGTAAGATAGTTACCATCCTGTGAGCGGAGGGGGCGCGTGGGGGCATATGGGATGATTAGCTCAGCTAGGTATGGGGGTGCAAGCCCGTGAACAGCTTTATAGGCTAATAAAAGTACCTTCAAATCCGATCTGGTCTGAATGGGGAGCCAATGGAGACGGATTAGGACCGGAGTTATATGATCAAACTTCCGAGTTTTGGTTAGAATTCTGGCAGCTGCATTCTGTTTAAGTTGCAGCCTTTTAGAGCTGTAAAGTGGCAAGCCAGAAAATAGGACATTACAATAATCCAATCTCGATGAAACAAAGGCGTGTATCAGGGTTTCAGCATCTGAGAGACTTAGAAAGGAACGGATTTTTGATATATTACGAAGATGAAAAAAATATGTTTTAGTAATAGCTGCAATATGAGGCTGAAATGATAAGTGAGAATCAAAGATCACTCCAAGGTTTTTCACAGTGGAGCTTTCGCGGACAATACATCCATTTATATTAACAACTACATTTAGGTCCTTGTGCTTAGTGGGTCTAATGACTAATAGCTCTGTTTTAGCATCATTTAACAGCAGAAAGTTTGAACACATCCAGTTTTTTATATCGGACAGGCATGCCTCTAAATTTAGAAGGTGGGAGAGATCATTCGGTTTTACTGGTACATATAGCTGACTATCGTCGGCGTAGCAGTGGAAATTTACACCATATTTTTGAATAATCGCACTGTGATCCTGTGCACCCACATGATCACTAAAACTCACTAATACAAACTCCAAGGGGGAAAATACAGTCTCATCGGGGGTGCATGCACACTCGATGTCTGATGTTTTCTGCCTTCGTTTTAACCATAACATAACTGGAATCAAGATATGCACTAATCCTCTCCCTGTTGTTTTTCCTGGAGGCCTGAAAGTGGCTTGATTGCCCAACCTGTTTCACCTGAACACTGGAGCTCAAAGTGGACCAAACCAAGCTGGAAGCTGGTAAACAGCATTAAAACAGTCAAAAGGGACACTGAACATTACTTTTATAGTAATTGTGAACATTTCTTAATCATATTATTGTTTAGAGGAGGCGATGGCCTAAGAAAAGGCAGATAAAAAGTTATATATTTGAAATGCTTTATTATGGATTATCCCATGTGGGTGGAGTAATGGGCGGAGTTAAGGTGTAAGAGGTTTCAGCACTTGCCCAAATTCTTTCTGTCCTGCTGTGTGTCATTTGGATTGATTGTTAAACTTGTCATATGTGTTGATTGTTGAACTTGTCATTGTACACTTTGTTTATATGGGAAAATAATTGTTTTTGTCATCCACAGGCAACACGGTGTTTGCCTCTGTCTCTTGTCACTTTTGGATGTTGGGAGAAATAAATACCCTGCAGCTTGTTTGACTGTGTGCGTGCCATCCTTCCTACTCATGGTTATAATTCAGTGTCAATGGTTCACACTACTTTCACCTAAGACCTAGGTGTGACACGCACCAAGGGGAAGCATATAGATGAAAAAGAGAATAGGGCCAAGGACCGATCCCTGGGGTACACCAGACAAAACATGAGAAAAGTCAGACAGAGAGTTGTTGTACCTGACACGTTGAGTTCTATTTGATAGATACGAGTGAAACCATGAGAGCACTGTCCCATTAATACCAATGTGCTTCTCGAGGCGGTCTAAGAGTATGCTATGGTCAACAGTGTCAAATGCTGCGCTTAAGTCAAGAAGCAGCAGCAGGGATGTCATGTTTGTTAGGATGACGTCATCATTCCTACTTTGACGTCGTCACCCCGACTATGATGTCATCGATCACTGATGATGTCATGGTTCATAAGTGTCTTTCATGCCTTTCGCTAGTGATGTCATAGCACAGGTGATGTCATGTCTCTGATGATGTCACAAACGGTATGATGTCATAGCACAGGTGGTGTCATGCTCGGATCTATAAAGGCCTGTTCCGGCAGGCTCTGGCCAGTGATTCATAATCTAAATTAGGATCATACCAATCTCAAGCAACGTCTGCAACCTGCAATTCCTGCAACCAGCAACTCTGCAATCTCTCTGCAACCGTTCCCAAAACCTCGAACAGTGCAGCCCCAGCTTTCAAGCTACCAAGTTCCACAACACCCCAGCTTCTCCAGACCTACCAAGTTTCCCGTGGTCATCAACTACCCGCGATTAGATCCACACTTCTCACTCCGATCCTGACAGTATGAATCACTCAGAAATGGATCTAGCGGGCAAATTTCTCACCCCAATCAAGGAGGAGGCCCCCAATCACTCTAAAGCGGATCCAGCGGACACACTTCCGCCAGTCAAGGAGGAGGCCCCCGAGACCCCAGTTTCCCCGCCGGCCACGTCAGGTGGTCCACCAGGCGACACCCCCCTGACAGCGCTGATTTCTGCTGTTTCTGAAATGCAACGGGGGCAGGCGCTCCTCGATGACATCCTTCGGGACGTAGCTTTCAAGGCTTCCCAAGCCGATGATCGGCACGCCCTCCTGGTTGGCCGGCTGGATCGTCTCAACGGGCTAGGCCCCCAGGGCGTCATTCCGCAGTCTCCTGCCCCCCCTGCCCCTCCTGCCCCAGCTTCTGGGCGATCAGTCGCCCCAACGCCAGTTACCCGGCCGGTCGCTTCAGCTGACCCACCAGGCGGTCAGCTGGATATCTCCACTCATCCTGATACCTTCACTCATCCTGATGTCTCCACTCGTCCTATCACGTTCGGAGACTTCCATATCATACTTAAGCACCTAGATCGAAGGCTAGATCGTCTCGATAGAAGGCTAGATCGTCTCGAAGGGCTAGGCCCCCAGGGTGTCACCCCGCAGCCTCTGCAAGACCTCGCACTTGAGTCAAGACGCCTGATTGCCCACCAGGAAAAAGCAATCCAGGCTCTGGCTTTCGAAGCCACTGATCGGCACGCCCAGCAGGAAAAAGCAATCCAGGCTCTGGCTTCCGCCGCCGCTGATCGGCACGCCCTCTTGATTGGCCGGCTAGATCGTCTCGAAGCCCCAGCTTCCGAGCGCACCGCCATTCCGGAGGTTTCCAGACCTGCTACTCCCCCGTCTACAGCGGCCGTTGCTTTTAGCTCTGCCTCTCGGCCGCCTCCAGCTGCTAAGGGCATATTCTGGGGGGGAGTTCGCGTCATCCCAGAGCAGGGGCAGCCACATTCGAGTCCCAGCAGCCATCTGTACCGTGATCTGACCGGCAGGGTTCGCATCACACCTGAGGAGAGGCAGCGCCGTTTGGACACCCGGAGCTGCCTGTACTGTGGCCGAGCCGGGCATTACCTCTCCTCCTGCTCCCGGCGTCCAGTAAGTGGTCCCACCGCTCGCCGGCCCGTGGTACTCTCAGTGGATCAAGACTCTACGTGTCCAGCCGAAAGATCTGTACGGTTGGGTAGCGCTCCCTGCAGGACCCAGGAGTGGCAGTGTGTCTCCAAGAGGGTTAACGAGTTGGAGAGGACTGTCGACCGTCTCATTGGGAAGCTCAATCGCTGCCTGCAGATCGGCTCCGTCCCCCCGCAGGGGGCCTCCGAGTCTGCTGGCCCTGAGGCACAACCTGAGGCACAACCTGTGGACCTGCCCCTCGCCGAGTCTGAACCTGTACCTGAGGCACAACCTGTGGACCTTCCCCTCGCCGAGTCTGAACCCGTACCCCAGCAGCAGCCAATTCCTGTCCTTGACCAACAACTCATGCTGGACCAACAACTCATGCTGGGAGGCTCCCGTAGTGTCGTCAGCCCTCGGTCAAGAGCAAGAAGAAATAAGAGGCGTTTAAAGGAGGAGACGGTGGGTGACCTCCCCAAACTACAGGTCGGGAGGGCAGGCCTCGCTGTGTCAGATCCCCCTGCGGCTCTGCCTTCGGAGACGGCGGCATTTGACCCTTTTGATGGTCCCCAGCCTCCCATGTTTGGATCGTGCCCCGGGGGATGGCCGGTCCCAGAGGATCCACCGGACCCGGTGGAAGTTCTATCCACGTATCGGTCCATCTATGGCTCCGATATCCTGTATTAGGGAGGAGCACCTCCACTGTCCTGCACCCCCTTTGGGGTCTGACCACCTGCATCTAACCACCTGCTGAAGAGCACCTCACTCTCTTACACCCCCTTTGGGGCCTAACCACCTGCGTCTAACCACCTGCGGAAGAGCACCTCCACCAGAACCTACGGATTTTTTGTCTCCCAGATGCCATCCTTGATGGCCTCATTGGACGCCAGGTGACGTCCGTTGAGGGGAGGGTACTGTTAGGATGACGTCATCATTCCTACTTTGACGTCGTCACCCCGACTATGATGTCATCGATCACTGATGATGTCATGGTTCATAAGTGTCTTTCATGCCTTTCGCTAGTGATGTCATAGCACAGGTGATGTCATGTCTCTGATGATGTCACAAACGGTATGATGTCATAGCACAGGTGGTGTCATGCTCGGATCTATAAAGGCCTGTTCCCGCAGGCTCTGGCCAGTGATTCATAATCTAAATTAGGATCATACCAATCTCAAGCAACGTCTGCAACCTGCAATTCCTGCAACCAGCAACTCTGCAATCTCTCTGCAACCGTTCCCAAAACCTCGAACAGTGCAGCCCCAGCTTTCAAGCTACCAAGTTCCACAACACCCCAGCTTCTCCAGACCTACCAAGTTTCCCGTGGTCATCAACTACCCGCGATTAGATCCACACTTCTCACTCCGATCCTGACAATGTTGGAGTCAACAGTGATTAGTAGATCATTTACTACTCTGGTCAGGGCCGTTTCGGTAGAATGACGAGATCGAAAACCAGATTGAAATTTCTCGAAAAGGTTGTTATTGGATAGGTAGGCTGTGAGCTGTTCAGCAACAGCCTTTTCGAGTAGTTTTGACATAAAAGGAAGGTTGGAAATAGGTCTGTAGTTGTCCAAAATTTGTTGGTCGCTGTTGGGTTTTTTAAGTAACGGTTTAACAATGGCAGTTTTGAAAGCTAGTGGGACAGAGCCCGAAGAAAGTGACCTATTCATAATATTAAGAATAGGACCCTTTAAAACAGGAAAAAGTTCCTTAACACATTGAGTGCCAGCGACGCCAAATGGCGTCAGGAGAAATTTACCGTAGGCTGCCAGCGACGCCAAATGGCGTCAATAACTCCAAATTCATATTTTGACGGGGGGATGTCGATCTAAGCCTCTTACATCGCCTCTTACAATATGGGAGCTATTGAATGTGTCTAACCTATTTTACAGAAGCCTTAGGTGGCGACAATGCCCTCCCGATTAGACAAAGGCCAGGAGAAAAGAGAGAAGAAGTCATGAGGAAACGGAATACGGAAATCGCATCGATATGCTTGAAGCATAACGTTACCCGTGCCTGTGAACAGTCATCTGCTGCCACAATTGAGCCCCATCCGTGTCCGCTGCGATAGTCCATCCATATGATTTAGTTGCCGACACGGCGACACCAGCGTCTTTCTGAAAAGTTACATTATTCTCAGCTGGGAGCCGAGGACACGCTGTAAAAAAGCAGGGGGATGCAGGCAGCGGACTTTTCAGTGCAGATCAAACTCAGAGCAAACCGCAGCAGAGACACTCGACTCCTCCCACCACGGAGGAGCAGGAGGAGGGGGGTGGGGCACGCAGGGGCACATGCAGCCAATCACACACACACACACACACACACACACACACACACACCCAGGCAGCAGCAGGCTCGATGTTGGCCTATGTTTACATAAAGTTGTCTTGATTTCCAACTATTTTGAAGGTCCATGTGAAGAAGATAAAACAGTGCAGGACATGTTGTGTTTTGAATATTGTTATTATGTTACACATCAAATGAAAGCTTTCAATGTGTAGTTTCATAAAAAAAAAAAAAAAAACGTGATATCTTGTTTCCCTATGTAAATAGAGACCAATATCCAGCATGACCCATGAAAGTGAGCATTTTGATGTTAGACCAAGCTGTATACTAATATTTGTAGAAAATAAACAAAACATTCTTTTGACATACTTTTTCCCACAGGTAAACTAGACATTCTAACCTTTCATTTCAGCTATAGCATTTTGTTCAACTCAAAGCAGAATTCATTCTGTCGCCTTTCTAACATAAAGATGTGATTATCTCAGAAACTAATTTCAGCATGCTCTTTTCGGTCGAAAACACTCTTTTTCAGAGGGGTGTATTTCCAAAATGGAACGGTTTATAAACACAGTTTTTTTTTTAAATGAAACAGAAGGGTTCAAAGTTTCATTGAGGCTATTGGTTGTCCATATAAGAGGAACACAAAAAATGATATGGCTATATTAAAATGCATTGCGGCCTATGTGGCACAGTACAGCACCTTTTGCCCAAGGGCTGTGGCACTCAAAGTGTTAAAAAGCGTAGATGGAATAGGGTCTAACATACAAGTTGTGGGTTTTGAAGCATTTACCAAGCTGGTAAAGGCCTCAGGGGAAACTATTTCAAACTGGGAAAGAGTGCAGGTGGTTCCGGACACGGTGTCTGAAGTGAATAAAGAGTTTGAGTGTAAGCTGGAAATTTCACTTCTAATTGAACCAATCTTATTTGTAAAGAAAATGAGGAAATCGTCAGCCTTGAAAGAGGAGCTGTTGACAGGGGTATTCTGTGTAAGTTTGGCAACAGTGTCAAATAGAAAACGTGGATTGTTTTTATTTATAGTGATCAATTGGGAGAAATGTGATGTCCTAGCAGCTGAAAGTGCATGTTTATATTTCTTAAAACTTTCGGACCAGGCAGAGCGAGAGCTCGCCTGTTTCGTTATACGCCACCTGCGCTCGAGTTTCCTACACCTCTGTTTGAGTGCACGGATGTCATCGGAAAACCATGGCGTTGATTTTATCTGGGTTTGTTTCCTGGTTATAAGAGGGGCGATAGAGTCAAGTGAGTTCTGTAGAGCACTATTTACATTATCAATGAGGTTATCAAGGTCGGTGGGAAATACAGTACAGGAATCAAGCATGCCAGGTAAACACTCAGTCATTGTGGTCTTAGCAATGCTGTCAATACGACGGTAAGTATATGTGTCAGACTCTGAACACTTCATTGGAAGAAAGGAGGAAACATTGAAAAAGACACAGGAGTGATCTGAAACTGGGACCTCTACAACAGATGACACATCAGCACCAATGCCCTTTGTAAAAATTAGGTCCATTGTATTTCCACAATTGTGAGTAGCATTTTTAACATGTTGGGTAAAATCTAGGCTAGAAACAAGGTCCATAAATTCCATTGCTCGAGAATCTGAGCAGTCATTGACATGTAGGTTAAAATCACCAAGTAGAATCACTCTGTCGTATTTGAGAAGAGCCATTGCTAATAATTCAGAGAGCTCGGGTAAAAAATTTGGAATGTGCTTTGGGGGTCTATAAATGGTTAATGCCAGGATGTGCTGTTGAGCTTTAATAACCATGGACAAATATTCAAAAGTTAAGAAATCGCCAAAAGAGCATTTGGTGCAGGTAAAATCGTTTGAGAAAATGGCCGCTATTCCACCACCTCTCTTTTCCTCCCTAGCAGAGAATAAAAAGCTATAGCCAGGGGGGCACGCCTCTATAAGCGTCGCTGAGGCTGTGGACGAGAGCCAGCATTCAGTAAGAAATAAAAACTGTAGACCAAAATCTGAGATGAGATCATTGATATAAAAACATTTGCTAGAAAGTGATCTAATGTTCAATAATGCAAACTTAAAAACGTCTGAGGAGGAGGTGAGATCAGGCTTACTTTTTCGAATTTGCACAAGATTTTCTAATGTAGAAAAACAAGTGGGTTTAGCACAAGATTGTTTGCAGGGTGGCCTGTTATTTATCATAACTGGAATGGTGGAGAAACCCTCTCCACCATTTATTGTTTCATTGTTACAGGAGTTTTCACTTGAGGAGAAATCAGCAGGACCCTGGGAGGGATCCTCATAACAGTAGGTGGGAGCAGTTTCTATAGTGGGGTCATGCTGAGATATGTGTCAGTCAGAGTTGAAAGCAATGTGTTGGATGAGATTTTTTGCGAGTGTTTTTACACCCTTAATATTTGGGTGCAGGCCATCTGGTTTAAAAAGTTCTGGTCTGGACCAGAAGTGATCAAAGTGACTGATAAAGCCACACCCAGTCGCAGTGCAGAACGTTTTAACCCATTCATGGAGACCAAAGAGACGGCTAAAACGTTCAGAATTTAGTGAGAGTGTAGGAATGGGGCCGGAAAAGACACAGGTTTTGCCAAGACTTTGGATTGTATTGGCAAGAGATTCAAGCTTTGTGCGGAATATAACTGATTGTTTATTTCTGGTGTCATTTGTACCGACGTGGATAATGAGTGTGTGAACTGAGGGATGGAGATCACATAGGACTGGGGTGAATTCAGTAATATCATCAATTTTACCACAAGGAAGGCAGTAAGTGATGGCACATGGGAGTTCAACAGATCTAATGATCGAGTCTCCAAGGATCAGGATTTCTGGCTGGCTGTTCTTACAGCCCCCTCTGAAAACGCTGAGTTTAGGATGGAGAGGCGGTTGCAACTGGTTCATGTCATTGGTTTCAGCTGGGAGCGGAGATGCACTGCTAGTGACGTCACCGCTGGCCACAGCAGAGTCCAGGGGTGTGACGGACAGGTGGGTCACGGGCTGCGGGCTCACGGGGAAGCACACGGAGTTGGGGTTTGGGGGAGATGGCGGGGACGTAAGTCGAGAGCGTTTTGTCTGTGCTATTGGAGGTGACTCTGGGTGGATACGCCGCTTCCTCTTCGCCTTGGAGTGGACCAGAGACGGGGCAGGCTGTTTCGGGGAAGACAGCAAGCTGGTAGCACTAGCCGCTACGACTGTAGCACTAGCCGCTACCACATTAGCACTAGCAGGTGTCACGGCTAGCTCTGCAAGTGGAGCAAAAGCGTTTGATAACGGGAAAAACTCCTCGTCACCGCTGGGAGAAAACAATGGGAGAGAGACCCGTCTCCCGCTCCTCACCACATCTGCCCAAGATGGACCAGGAGTAGGACTTCCAGGGTTATGGGTAGCGTCCCCTTGCAGACCAGCCAAGCGGGAGGAGAGTTGGTTTTGCGCTGGAGGACATCATGGAGGAGGGATTCGATTGATTGGATTTCAGACCTCACACTGGACAACTCAACTGGGGTAAGTGGAGGCATGCTGTGGATAGAGAAGAAAAGCTGCCAGTACACAGAACTATGGGCAGTGGGAAATGTTGTTGCTGTTGATGGCAGGGCTAGCAGGGCGCTAACAGCTGTTAGCTGCTAGGCTCAGCAGCTGCGGGACTTACTCGCGAGAGCTCAGTTAAGAGCCCACTGCGATGATCAGGTATGGCAATGGTATTTGTATACAAATGGCGAACATACCGGGACGGGCCCAGAAATGGGCCCGCTGCTGAGGTTTGGAGTCGTAGCAGTAGCCGAGGTGGTCCCCGGTCAGGTAGATGGGACCAACAACACCGAGGATGAGGCAATCCAGCCACGATCGAAAGGAAAAATCAAAACAGTTCAATGACTGTAGGTCTAGACGATCAGTAGGTAAAACGGCAGTAAAAGTTTAAGAAGTAAAAACGAGTTAAAAGTCAATAAAAACAGAAGCGATCTTGAGAGCGGGAGCTTCTCATTCAGTAGCGGATGTGACGTAGTCCCATTATCACCTGTCCCTTTACTGATAATTGATTTAATCTGGAAATAAGACAGAAATGATTATTGAGCAGTGTTTCCCATACATAAAGGAATTTGTGGCGGGCCGCCACAAAAGGATTTTGACTGCCACAAAAAGATGTTGACCAACATTTTTTTTTTTTTTTTTTTTTACAGTGCACCTGAACGCAACATGCACGATCCCCGCCGAATAAGTGTCCAATAAATGTTCATGTCATTCTGGCCAATACTTCTGTTAGAGCATTTCAGTCTGGAATATGGAATATCTTTCAATAATCTATGATTTAGCTGCTACATTGTCAAATACCTCTATCTGCTCACTACCCAGGCACTTATGTATGTAACCTAACTAACTTAACTTAACTAACTATCCGGTGTGCACAACATTGTCAGCCTAAACTCCGGCTGACACCCCAAAAACCTACAATCCGCTACAGAAAAATGTATATTGTTTGTTTATTAACTCATTGAATGCCATGGACGTCCTTCGACGTCCAATTAAATAGTGACGTAGAGTGCCACGGACGTCCTTCGACGTCCAATGCGTTTTTTGACGGTGGGACGTCGATCAAAGCCTTCCGCAGCTCCTGTACAACTATAGTAGCTATTGGAGGTCTATAACCTATTTTACAGAACCCTTAGGTGGCGACAGTGCTCTCCAGATTACAGAAATGTCAGGAATACACAGCCTGAAATAGCCTTGATGAAAGAGAACCCGCTCATGCTGCAATCCAGAGCCATGTAGATTGTTCTGGCTGCAACTGACGGTGCGTGCGAACACAGTCAATCCGCGCACACAACTGAGTCCTTCTGCCTCTGTCTGTCTGTCAGCATAGTTTCTCCACATGATTAGCCGCTAGAAAAGCAGCAGCGCGACACTGAAAAGCCAAACCTTTCACTGCAGTCCGCGTGTGGCTTCTCCATGTTGCGCTGCCTGGGAGGCGGCGCTTCCCAGGCTTCCTAGACGCTTGGTGCGAGGCTGTGTGTTACTAGTGTGGGGAGGAGTTTTCAGCTGAGGGGGGGGAGGGGGGGTGGGGCACGCAGGGCAGGACACAACTACACCACATCACTACATCAGAAAATATTACCGTATCTAGAGTCAGTGAATGTGCTTGAAATGCTGCATTTCACAAAAGGCTGAATATCTCAGCTTATAATTTGAAATGCCTGAAAACGCTGAAAACAACCTATCTTCTCCGGCTCATAACTAAAGAACGGAAAATGGTATCAATAAACTTTTTTTTGCTGATGATACAATAGAGTCTCCTTGTTCTTTTTGCGTGTTCGGTGTTTACATAGTAGTATCACACAATATTCTGTGGGCCTCGAGAAATCACTGAAAACGCTCTGAAAACTCTGGCACTGGGAGCGTCCGTTCTCCAAAAGTGGCTGGCACTCAATGAGTTAACTGGCCCCTGGCCTTCTATCATTTCACGAAAGTGGCAAAGCAAGTTGAGTATCCCTGACCTATAGGGAGACATTTAGTTTGTCATTGTAAACCCAGAGCACAGTAATGATGACATGTTCTTCATAGATCTAGCCTTTTAATTTTGCTCTTAAGCTTTTATTTTTTTTATTTTTTTTTTATTTTTTCAATGTACTTTCTCAAAGTACATCAAATTCATGCATTTTACTTTAAAATGTTTAAAAAAAAATTGCGTGGGGGCATGCCCCCGCACCCCCCTAGGGGGTCTGCGGTCCCCCTACACAAATACTCCAAATCCTGTGGGAAACACTGTTGAGGTAAGTTGTATTCAGCTTTCACCTCATTGAAGGGACGGAAGCCATTCTCATTAAACAGCTGTCCAATGGAAATGAGGCCTTGCTGTTGCCACAGTTTGTTTATCAGTGGTTTCCCTCCTGCTGTCAATAAAGTATTAGACCAGATAGGACAGGATGGTAGCATTATTATGATGTTGGTGGGGGCTGTTGGGGGCTTAGTAGAGTACCATAAAGAAGCTGGTGTGGTGATACTAGCACTACTAGAGATGGTCCTCCCCTCCAACCACTCCCAGCTGCCCTCTATTGGATTGCCTTTGTAGGCCCAGGCAAGGGGGTATCTTGCATTAAATGATAAATAATAACGGTAGACATCCGGTACCCCCAAACCACCCTGAGATCTTGGTACAGAGAGCTTTTTATAGGCTATTCTTGGTTTTTTATAATTCTAAATAAACTGGGTAAACAGTGAGTCGATTTGTCTGAACCATGTTAGAGGAAATTGGAGAGGGACGGCTGAAATAATTATGTGAGCCTGGGTAATACATTCATTTTAAGTATTTCGACCCTTCCCCATATTGATATTGGCAAAGCAGTCCATCTTTTTAAGTCATCTTTAATTTTGACTAGCAGCTTAGTTCAAGTTAGTATTCAAGTTAAATATTTGGGTAATTGGAGAGATAATGTTGATACCTAGATATTTCATGCCCTTGTTTTCCCAAACAAAGGGCGTTCCTGCTAAGTCTGTTTGAGACGTACTGTATATTGGTTCAGAGGCATCGCCTCACTTTTACTCCAGTTTATTTTATACCCTGAAACATAACTAAAAGATTCAACAAGTTCGAGAAGTACAGGTAAAGAGGCTGAGGGTTCACCTAGAGTGACAAGGATATCGTCTGCATATAGACTCAGTTTGAAATTGGAGTCATGCACAGGAATCCCTATAATAATATCTCTGTTATTACGTATCACACAAGTGGTTCCAGGGCGAGGACAAAGAGCAATGGGGACACAGGGCATCCTTGATGGACACCACGATGTCAAGTGAATGGGCTGGATATCAGACCGTTAGTTTTTACACAGGCCACTGGTTCATAATAAAGAGCCTTTACCCATCGTATAAATTGAGGTCCAAATTCAAATTTAGAAAGCATATAGTGGAGAAATTGCCATTCAATTCTATCAAATGCTTTCATTGCATCAAGGGAAGCAGCAATTGCCGGTGTCTCCAGTTGATTGGCTGCCATTGTAACAACCTCTGCATGTTATTAGCAGAGACGCGTCCTGGTATAAATCCAACCTGGTCTATATGGATTAAGGATGGGACCACTCTCTCCAAGCGAAGAGCAAGAGTCTTCGCTAGAATCTTAGTCGTTGTTTAATATACTGAGGGGCCGATATTACCCATCTCCTGTGGGTCTTTACCAGGTTTGGGCAGGACAGTAATGGTGGCACGTCGCATAGAGGGAGGCATTGACTCAGATTTAATAATTTCGTTGAAAAGCAATAAAAGGACTGGTGCAAGGACCTCACTAAAGCATTTATAAAATTCCATTGTGAAGCCGTCGTCACCAGGAGTCTTGCCGGGGTCTAGTTTTTTAATAGCCGTTTGAATCTCCACTAGGGTGAGTGGAGCGTCTGAGTCTGCCTTCTCCTGGTCATTAAAGCAGGACTAAACCCCAAAACACGTTTTTCAGCTTTTAACCAATATATATGACTTTAGGGGTGGTGTGTGAAGAATTCTGGTCAAAATTTCCACATTTGAGACCAAACTGTTGCCATTGTACCATTTGTATCATTTTCAGGCGCATAAGTGCCCTCTATGGGTTGAACACTGCTTTTTTTTGCCCTCAAATGAATGGGATATTTGATACGTCGTGACGTCACGATGAACCAAAGACTATGGGATTTCAAGATAGTTACTCCCCTACTCCCCCTGTACCCTTTCCCGGCTCCTCACAACTCCAAGCCTATTCCCATGATGTCACAAGCATTTTCCTACCAATATGGTGCTACAATACACACAGCTCATTGGCTGTTTGTGTCACTTGACCTGTTAATCACCTGTTAATTGATTACAATTGCCTGTTATTTTCCTACCAAGATGGCCATGTGGTGATGTAACACAATACTAACGCCACTATAATCATAAAAGGAAGAAAATGGCATTGTGTTGCTGTAAATCATTCCCAACCTTTTTCATACTAAGGAGATGAGATTTGGTCTCTCAGATGCAAATCTTTATTTTTATTTTTTATGTAGCCTAGATATGATTTTGTCCAGAATTCCATATACTGTAAATCCTCTAATAGTGACCGGGGCCTTTATTTACTGAGCCGCAGAGAGCCCCCGGCCTTTGTTGGAGCGAGGCCTATATTAGAGTAGAGGCCTTTATTTCTTAAAATTAAACTCTCATGGACATACTCCTTTATTTTCATGACTTTTATTGCAAAATATTGCATAAAACCAAACAACGCAAATAAATATTGGTGGTCACTCACTCACTCAGTATCCTCCTCCTCCTCATCTAGTATGTCGGTATCCTCAGCGTCCTCATCATCATCAACATCATCCAGAACAACAAGTTCATTGTTGACCAGTTCCTCTTCATCTTCCTCATCCTCGGCTGCCTGTCTGTTCTCCTGGTCCCGCTGACGCAGCTGGGCGAGAGCCTCCCGTCCAGCGGCGCAGGGCTGTCCCTGCTTGAAGCAGTGGATGAGGTTGTCTTCACTCCCGTCAGTTTTCACAGACTGTCCACAAACTTGGAAGGACTTTTTGATCAGATCCTTGTCCAGCTTGTCCCAGGCGGCGATCACCCAGTCCACAAGCAGGCGTCGGTCAGGCGCTTTTAGGTTTCCACCTCCAGCTGCGTGCTGCTTATCTGCGTCCCCAGCCATCCACTGGTCGTAGGCATCATGCAGGCTCTGATTGAAGGGCTGATTCCACATCACACTGTCCCGAATTTTCCGCTGCATATTGCACAACGCTCTCTTTAAACTTAACGTCAAACTTTCGTCTGGTTCGTTTGGTCGGTGCCATGTTTGTTTTTATTTCTCTGGTTTGTCTGCGTTACGTCCGGTTACGTCACACGGTAGACGCGTTGTGTTATGGGAAATTTACAGTACCGTATTCACCGTAGTTTTTGCTCCTTCGTTGTTTTTTTTTACCCGGCCTGTATTGAAGGAGGGGCCTTTATTTGTCCGTGCAGGCCGTGCCCCCGTCCTATATTAGAGTAGAGGCCTGTAATGGAATAGAGGCCACTATTAGAGGATTTACGGTATATTAGGTTGAGACACAACAGAGAATGCTGGAATCCTCTCAAGGACCACTGGTGGTCACCGGACCCCACATTGAGAACCACGCAACCACTTCGATTGTGCAGAGAGAAGAGAGAGAGGAGGACTCTTCTGTGCCCCTTTTTCACTCATGCACCTAGTCTAGCAGATGTCGAACAGAAACAAAAAAAAAGAGGGAAACTAAACTAAAGCAGCCTATAGCCTAAAATGTATTTTCCTGCTTCACTTTTGACGGGGAGGAGAAGGCATGGTGAAGTGACACTCACCTCCGTCTTATAGGCTACTCAGCTCCTGCAGCCTCACTGACGCCGTGCCCCTGTCTGTGAAAAGCGGCTTGTCCAGTCGTATTTTCGCAAACAGATGCGGGATTCCCGCAATCCTGTACCCAATTTCAGACACTGATTGTGCAGAAAAAATTGTCCAGAAAAATCGCACACCAGCTATTTTTGTTTGTGTTTGTTTGTTGTTGTTTTGTGAGGGCTACAGAGCGACCCATGCAGGAGGCTGTTTCGCCTGTACTGAGCAGCCGGGGTCTGGGAGGAGGGAGGGGGAGAATGTTCTGCGCCCCGCTGCAGCTCTACGCTCGAGAGGAAAAGCAGAGGTGCACAACTTTTGACAAGAATCACGAAAAAGGGAGAAACGAAAATTAAAAAGGGACTTCATAGCGGTCTATATGGCAAGTTGGACAAGGGCATAACGTGGAGAAATCTCGCATTGTGATTACATGAGTGTTGAGCGGGGGGTTTGTCCTGACTGTTGTGCTGTGCTGCGGTAACCAGGCTCGCGTCACTAGGCTCTTTTAACGATAGTTACACACGCCACATTCACACACATGGGAGAAAAATAAGTCAATTTCTAGTTCGCCACTGAATGACCAAATTGGGCAGGGGCGGACTGGGATCATAATTCCGGCCGGGCATTAGATACCAAGCAGGCCAGGTCTATACGGGCCGACGCGCAATTTGGGCCGTTTGAAGCCCAATTTGAGTCGTTTGAAGCCCAATTTGGGCCGTTTGAAGCCCAATTTGGGCCGTTTGATGCCAAATTTGGGCCGTTTGAAGCCCAATTTGGGCCGTTTGATGCCAAATTTGGGCCGTTTGATGCCCGATTTGGGCCGTTTGAAGCCCAATTTGGGCCGTTTGAAGCCCAATTTGGGTCATTTGAAGCCAGATTTGGGCTGTTTGAATCCCAATTTGGGCCGTTTGAAGCCCAATTTGGGTCGTTTGAAGCCAGATTTGGGCCGTTTGAAGCCCAATTTAGGTTGTTTGAAGCCAGATTTGGGCTGAGTCCAATTTTACAATGAGATGCACCCACTTTAACCCTGAAGTGTTCAGACTAACTAATAAAGTAATAAAACCACTAGTAAACCAATAGGCGGCGCCTGGCCTGCTGTTCAGTGAGTGGCCTGACTGCGGGCACCAACATTTTTTTTTTTTCTTGCAGGCCAGGCCACCGGGCATTTGTCCGACGTGCCCGATTATGCAGTCCGCGCCTGACAGTGGGTTCTCCTGCTGCAACATTCACATTATAGCCACACATATATAAGGAAAATTATACTTGGGATAAACAAAAAAAGAAACACACTAGACTTTTGGTCTATTGGGACTTTATTGAAAAGCCAAACAGCGGTACAAAAGGAATGCATCAGCAGTGCAATTTAATTGGAGATTAATACAGTAATCCAAACCAGAACATGTTGTGAGCGTCCTGAATCATCCTCTACATGTTCAGAAACTCTACAAAGAGCCAGAATACCACATCCCTAAATTAATTTAGCCTACAGTAAAATCAGAACATAACTTATTAAGCATTTATATTCAGTATATACAGTACAGTATCTAAAGAGAAAAACTCACATCACATATACTTTAAATTAAGGCACGTCAAAATGTTTACAGTAAATCATTTTACTGTAATTCAGCAAAAGATCAAATATACAAATTTATTTATTTTTGCATGGGAGAAGAATACAATTCAACAAGAGCTGTAGATTTTACCACACTTTGCATAAAAAACAAAATATTTACATAACTGGAAAAATAAATCTCACACTGACATCTTTTTGGCCAAATAAGCAGTGTGTGTGCGTGTGCGTGTGCGTGTGCGTGTGCGTGTGCGTGTGTGTGTGTGTGTGCCGCAGTGTGCTTGTGCGCACGTGCGTGCGTGTGTTTGTTTGTATTATCGACTTGAAATTCCAGCATGGCATAATTCCAGGCAAAACCTTTCCAATAAAATCACACTTTATGGACTCTATGGTCACAAAGGCGCGGTAATTTTGCGTCAGCTGCCGTTTTGCGCTAGAATAACGCTGCGCAAAGCCCTATTGTGGGCGTGTCGGCCCGTGGAGCTTCGCGTCATCTCGGTGCAAAACCTCCATATAGGCGTGTTTATGCCCAAAACAGTTTTCACAAGTGTGAGATCATGTCCAGTCCACTCCCCTTAAAAGCCACAGTCACGTCTGTGACAGCAGCTTCTTTCTTCCTGAGTGCCGTGGACAAGGAGAGAGAGAGAGAGAGAGAGAGAGAGAGTGAGAGAGAGAAAGAGAGAGGGCGAGAGAGAGAGAGAGAGAGAGAAAGAGAGAGGGGGGAGAGCGAGAGAGGGGGAGAGAGAGAGAGGGGAGAGAACGAGAGAGGGAGAGAATTGGAGGATGAACCAGTTCGGATTCAACCATTAGAAACGAACGAAAATTGGTGCTGATGGAACGATCCATTTGAAACACACCAAAGTGAATATCCCCATGTCCCAAAGCTTACTGTTAATGAGTCATTTCGTTCATATAGGCTATAACATACACATTTAAAAATATGTGTTTCTTTAATAGGGTAGGGGTGTGTGAGATTTAAATTCTAGCCTATTTCAATAGCCTATATCAGAATTGCCCACTCGGGTTAAGCTATTGCATGGTGCAATTGCGGGGAAAGAGGTTACTCTAAAGCTAGTCTCGACGCCAGACCCATGAGAGTTCTTACGCTGATACATTACGTTACTGCATTTATTTATTTGTTTATTTGGACGGGACAGTGCAAAATTAATGAACACAGAAACCATAGAACAGATACTAAAACCTGGAACATAGTAAAAGTGTAAAAATTTAGCACGAGGCTAATTTCCATCCGTTGTCCCCATAAAACATAAAACACAATAAACATAGAATGTAATACATAATAAAACATACATAAAACATAGGTGGTAGCAGCAGTACACTCAAAAACTACGTGAAACATAAGTAGCAGCAATACACTCTAAAATACATGGCAGCAATTACTCTTATAAAAAATAAAATTACATAATACACAAAAAGAAAGAAGAAAAACATACTACCTGTGAGTACATGACTGGTTTGTTTTCAGCCATTTTTTGAGACTGCCTTTGAAAGTGGCAAGGGTGGGGCTGTCCCTTATGGAGACGGGGAGGCTGTTCCATATTTGGCTGCCTTTTATTGACAGGACATTCTGACAAAACGTGGTCTATCTACGATTGACCTTGCAGTCACCTCTGGTTTCTGACCTGGTGCCAAGTCCAGTGCTTCTATTGTTATGGATGAATTCCTGTAAAGGAGGGGGAGCTAGTCCATATAGGCACTTGTAGAAAAAACAGGCACTCTTCAAGACCTTGAGATTCTCAAAGCTCAGGAAGAGATGCTGTTCCAGAATGTTACAGTAGTGGTATGACAAAGGTTTTCTAGCAAATGCCTTGATGGCTCTGTGATAAAGCTGTTCAATAGGTTTTATGACAGTGGCACCTGCAAACGACCAGTTTGTGAAGCAGTATTCAATGTGAGAGAAATGTTTTAGCTGCATCAACTGTTAAGAAAGGCCGGATTTGTCTAAAATTGGCTAAATTAAAGTTAATTGTGCTTTTCATTTTTTTAATGTGTTTCTTGAAGGAAAGGTTCGAGTCCAAAATGACTCCGAGGTACTTGAAATGGGAGACCAATTCCAATTCCTCCCCCCCCAGAAACAACTGGTCGTTTGCTGAACATCATGCATACAGTTTTTTTTGTATTTAGCAACAGGCACGTGTTTTGCAGCCAGTGATGGACCTTTTCTAATACATTTGTGAGATTGCAGGAGATCAGGTCGGTTGTTTTTCCCTGTACAAAAATGACCGCGTCGTCAGCGTACATCTGCACGCCGAGGTCAGGGCATATGTCCGGCAGGTCATTGATGTACAGGGAAAATAATAATGGCCCAAGGATCGATCTTTGTGGCACACCAACTGGGTTGTCAAGAAAAGGGGACTTGACACCATCAACCATGACACACTGTTTTCTGTTTGTTAAGTAGGACTTAAACCATTTTATAGTATCAGCAGAGAACTTGAAATGAGATAATTTAGCCAGAAGTACTTGGTGGTTGACAGTGTCAAATGCCTTCCTGATATCCAGGAACACAGCACCAACATATGGGTTTTTGTCAAGCATATGCTTAACCTTCTCAATGAAAAGACAGTTAGCTGACTCGGTAGAGTGATGCGCACGGAAGCCAAACTGTAGTGGGTGGAGTGGGGTGTGACCTTTGTCAAGATGTTTAATCATGAGTTTCGACACCCACTTTTCAGCAACCTTAGATATGGTGGGTAGGATGCTGATTGGCCTGTAGTTGGCCACTTGTACCCTACTACCTGATTAAAAAATTGGGGTCACAATGGCCACCTTCCAGGATGATGGTACCTCCTTTTGTTTAATTGATTGGTTCACCAATATGGTGATGGTTTTATTAGAGCGACCGAGTGCACTTTTAAGAAGTCTGTGTCCAGGCCATGGGTGTCCCTGGCCTTAGAGCGTTTCAGTGCCAGTTTTGGCAATTCTATCAGCTTTGTTTGTGAATAAAAGGTCTATCCTGGTTTGGGAGGTGTTAGTTACTCTGGTCGGTTGTTCAATTAATTGTGTTAGATTATGGGCATCCATGGTTTGTTTAAGGTTGTTTCGATTTTGTTTGTCATCCCAATTTATGTTAAAATCCCCTAAAAAAATTGTCTCTTTGTTAGGATCACAGGATCTCAACAGGGGCTTTAACTGGTCATAGAAATCCACTTTAGCGGTTGGCTGTCTATAGAGGCAAATCATGCTCTGTATGCTCTGCATGCTGCAGAGCTCTCTCTGGGTCTGGGACACTTTCCCTCAGAGGGCTGGTTATGGGAGGGAACCGTTCACTTGGCCAGTCATATGCCAGTGATGGCTTCAGTCCTGTCCAATCAGTAACGACTTTGCGATCAGAGAGGCGCAGCCCATTTTTCGAACCGCTCTCTCATCGGTGCTACGACCTGTCACTCATTCAATTTCAACCCGCCTTCAAAACCAGCAGTGGCTGTTAACTGGCACAGACTCACTTATGTAGTATGCGGAGCACAGCGATTCAACGTAATAATTGAGTCTGGGGAGAGACTACTGTATAGCCTACTGGCCGGCACAACTTTCTCAAAAGCAATCTACTGTTATACCTCAGACCACAGACGTGTATGATCGGGAATTATGTAGCCTAATAAAACCATGACAAACGAATTCTCATTTTTAAATCAAGGTGTGTTTTTTCTGCAATGTAGGCTATAGTTGAAAATCAACAGAAGACTGTGTGCGCGTGCAAGGTGTTGGAGAGAGAGTAACATCCATAATGCATCCAAGCGCGGATTTCCTGCACTTCGCGGAGAATACTGCGTGCGCCCCATAGCGCTCAGGCGTAGTGGATTTTTGTGTGTGCTAAGACCTGCTATTAGGTGGCGTTAAAATTGAGAGCACCCAAGGCCCTTTTTTTAACACATTGCGCTGGAACGCCTATTTTGGCACGGCCAACGCCAAAACCTCTGTTTACGCTCGGAGCATGGCGATGGTATCTTCGCCAGAGCGCAAAATGACACTTGCGGGAGGCAGATGATAGGCTAAGAGGTGCACGGACACGCCTGGGCCACGCCTTAGCCTACACCTGTCTTTGCGCTTATTCCATAGCTTAAGACGCAGGGAAGATAGCATAAGAGGTGCGCAAACAATAGCACCGTACGACGATAGGGCCCTATGTTTATAACTACAACAATAACAATAGTTTTGTGTCAAATTAATGTTCAAACCTAGAAATCAAAACCCAATCAACAAATGTGTCTAACATTCCTCCCCTTAAATGTATTGCCAAAATTTTCTAAAAGCAGATTTTCCATCAGCAAAAAGTTGCTCTTTAGTGATCAGAGGTGGTAAAAACCTCAATAGCCCGAACGTATTTTACCATCATGTGAGCTGACATTTTATTACAGCAACTAAATGATGCAAATCTCATTTTACAGCAAAAAGTTCTGTAAGTTGTAAATCAGGGGTGTCAAACTCATTTTAGTTCACGGGCCACATGTGACCCAATTTGGGTCACATGTGGGTCAAAAAAAGAAAATGAATGCATAATAACCAAATAATAATAATAATAATAATAAATCCCTGTTTCTTTTAGTGTAAAGAATTACAGGTACATTTTAAGAACATGTTTTCACATAGGGTTAACTCAGCTACCGTCAAACAAATGATCGTCTGTAATTGTGCATTACAATTAATGGCAACTCTGCAATTCTCTATATTCAAGGCCAAAGGTACTGAAAATAGTTTACCATAATATCATTTAAAACCATTTAGTGATGAATACAGAAAGCATGAATAGATCTTTAAGTTGCTCCTGAAACCTGGTACCTCTTAGCCTTCACAAGTGCATCACATTGGATTGAAGGACTTCTCAGTGCATCCTGTGGGCCAGATTGGACGCTCTGGTGGACCGGTTCTGGCCCCTCGGCCGCATGTTTGACAACCCTGTTTAAATGTTTTAGGAGGGTTTCCATTCTCCATGTATTTTTTATGAAGGAAATGCTTTTTCATTTTAATTTGGTGTCTTAAAACTCAATCAGTAATCAGCTATTTAACTATGTATGATGCTCCTGTTGTTTGTCTGTATGTGCACTGGATTACTGAACTTTTTTGTCATCTGAAACTGCCCAATGATTCATGAATGATTAATAACCCACTTATGCCCAGTTTACAGATGGAAGGGTGAAAGTGACAGCGCCCCTTCTGGCTCCAGTGCGTAATTGATCCCTAAAGAGACAGAAATAACAATGAGATAGCGTATAAAATACTTCAGTAACACATAAACTACATCAAATCATTACCTAAGGGAGCTGGGGCTCTGTCTGTTTGTTTGTTTGTTTGTTTGTTTCTCTGACTGTCCCATTGATGACATCGTCAGTGATGTCATAAATTCACTCACACACAAGGTCCCAGTGATGATGTCATCAATGATGTCATAAATTGTGACATCATCAGTGATGCACACACACACACACACACACACACACAAATGAAGATGTCATAATATCTAAAATACCATTTCACCTCCATAATCTGCAGTTGTTTTGATTGACTGTATACACCTTAGGGTTGTCAAAGGTATCGATAGTATCAATAAAAGTCAATACAAAAATTTTGAAACGGATACAATACTCATTTGCAACTATATCAATATCAGCAGTGCTTTCTCTTAATGAAAAATCTAACATACTACTGATTTCTCCCTCCCTGTCATTGATGGGTATCTTTTGCTTCAACAAGCTCAAAGTGTTCTGATAGGTTGATGACTAGAGCAGGGGTAATCTGCTGTGTTATGATAGGCTGATGACTAGAGCAGGTGCAGTAGCGGCTCCAGCCAATTGTGCCTGGGGGGGCTAAGGGGGGGCTTAAATATTTACAGCGGGGGCTAACTTTTTCTACATAAATAGACAGTGGTTCTCTTCTCAACCTGTGGTACAGCTGGTGGTACGCGGGGGCCCCTCCCTCTCATACATTCATATGGTGGTAATTTCTCAGGTACTTGTGTAAAAAGGTTGAGAAACACTAATATAAGAAATTATAATAATATGATAGGGTGTGTGAATTAGGCTCTACTATTAGACAAGGAGGGCCCACTGCTTTTCCTTTGAGAGCCAAATCGCCAACCCAACATTATGCATGTAAGTGCTTCAATGAGCTGAAGACTGACTGTGTATTTAGCCCTATGTCACACTGTATATGTTGAGACTGATGAGTCCAGTTACACAAGGCTATATGCAGCATACACATTTAGATGGTAAATCAAGAGTTTATATTCACAATTTACACAAAAGATTTAAAATGTGCTATATTTTAGAGACAAATTAGGCTAATCACTGCATATAGGCTATATGTAAATAAACAGTGCCACATACACAGGCACATCCATTCATCAATAGTCTGTGCCAGAGTAAAAATAAATAGAACCATTGATAAATTGCACTATATAACAATCACGCCAGTGACAACAAGACTGTATAGTGACTGAGGCGTTTTTTGATACTTTTATCAAAACCAGCTCACTGTGGCCGCCCTGAGACTGGGAGATTGTGTGAGTTCGATCACCGGGCGAGTCATACCAAAGACTATAAAAATGGGACCCATTGCCTCCCTGCTACAAACGGAGCATGCCTGAAAGAGGCGCCCACTTCCAACGCAGAAGTTGTGATCTAAAACAACAAACTTTCATGGGAGAACGACAGTTATGTTCACATTCACACCACACGCATGAGCTCGGCGGCCAAAAAACACAACAGCACAGTAGGCAACCAGTCTTAACAAAGCCATTATGTATATCAAATATAAATTCCATGCCCTGGCGGCCTACCTGGCTGTTAAGTTACATCAGTGCGCTCGATCTGAGGAGTCCTGTGCTGTCCACTGTGTCCAGTCCAGTCCGTGTACAAAGCAAAATAAAGTATCTCCTTTGTGATAGCCATCAACATAAACGCTTGATCAATATAAAGGCGCGCGATACTAACGATAGACGCTTGTTTTATGTCCATTTTCCATAGATATTGACCAGGCACGTGCACACATAGACATGAAAGGGGGCTTGAGCCCCTGCCTTTTTTTCAGTCTGTAAAAAGTGCCCTTTTTTTATTTTATTTTTTTTATTATTATTATTATAATACATTTTTCATTTTCATTCCAACAACACATGAACAAAACAAACAGCTCAGACACATTAAAAAATAAAATAAAAAGTGCCCTTTCCTGACCATGAATGCATTTCTAATGGTGCTTTGTATGGAAATTGCCCTTTCCATGCCGTCACTGAAGGCAGCATTCAAAGAGAAATGCCTTTTCCGAGCTCTCTTGGCCTTGAATGCACCATTTGTAATAGGCCTCTGCATGGAGCAGTGTTTTTCTAAACTGCCCCTGAAGGCACCAACCCAAAAATGAACCCAAAAATGAATGAATAAATAAATACATAAATAAATAAACCACCCAATAAATAAATAACCAAAATATAGGGAACAAATGCAGAATTGTTGCTCTTGAAAATATTTTTTACTTTACACTATTGGAAAGGGATGTTGTGTTGTTGAATCCGCAAAAAATAAAAAAAATTCTAATACACCTTATCTAAATCTTCTGTCTTGCTTTTTAGAATTATGGTTAAAATGCATATATTACAAGCCTCACTTAGTATCGTTCAATGTTTCTGCCTGTGTTGCTATCTGTTGTAGTACAACAACCTAAAGGGAGAAAAGGAGCAAATACATATTGATGCTTAAATGATTTCACAGTATTGCAACAGCATGCAACTTTTATATACTAATATTATTCAGTTATGGAGTTATTTTTCCGTGACAAGTCTCATCCTAAAATGAGATATTCCTCTAAATCTGGTTAAAATCGGAATATTTAAAATGAGTTATACCCCTAAATTGGCCTTCAAATTGCCTCAAATTTGAAGTGTAGTGCCCTTTTATGAATTTGAGCCCCTGCCCCTCTAATGTTCTGTGCACGTCCCTGATATTGACCTATGATATTGACATGTGTATGTAAGGAAATTTAACTTCCGCGGCGCGGACCGAGAGAGACGCTTTTGGCTCAATTCCACCACATTTTACAGCCCTGCACAGCCCGTCACCACTCGGCTCTACTTGCTTCAACCCGATGGACGTTCTGCTTCGACCGCCTTTCATCTGCCCCCGCCCACACCTGGTCGTCCAAGCGACCGCATATCTGCCCTCCACCCATGTCCCGAAATATGCTATAACATAACGTTACAATTAAATCCATACACAGAACTTTTAAACTGTTTATGAAATACTGGTGCCTCTAAATGACCTACAGTGTGTGTGTGTGTGTGTGTGTGAGTGAGAGAGAGAGAGAGAGAGAGAGCAGTGCTGGCATGACCACAGTCCTTGATCCTGGCCTGAGCAGCCAGCTCATAGCATCACAGCATGTTGGGCGGGTGTTACAGTGTACATGGGCAAAAGTGACAATCGACCAGGAGAATGGATATCACTTTGTTGTTAGTCAAAACTCACAAGCGCTGCTAAAGGGGCGGGCACGAGGGACGGGGTTTGCGCTAGAGTGAAGCCTCTACCCCCGCGGCCTCTCACCAGGCAAAACCGCGGCTTCACCAAGCGCCTGCGGCCTAGCGGAGCCGACGCAGCACTAACTACACAAGCGCTTCAGAGCAGCGGACTTTTGGACAATTGAAACCACCGCGCCGATTTTATTTCACCAGAGGCGAAGGCAGCAAAACAAAAGACTGATGGAAGAGCATAATAGAAGAGAAGAGTAGGTAAGTAAACTGGTATGCAGCGCTGCATTGACAGTCAGTAGGATAGAGAGTAAACACGATTCTGCCTGACCAATCAGTCGTCTACAATGTTTTCACGTCACCGTATGAACCCGGGTTCGCAGAATAGAACCCCGACGAGGCAGGTACTAAAAGTAGCACGACTCAGCCCAAATCAAAGCGAGCTGGGCCGGTTTATACCGGTGGGATGAGACCAAAAGTCGAGTCGAGCGGAGCGGGACCGCGCTACTAGCTGCGGTGGGATTGGGCCATTTGAGATGGAGCAGGCCACTTTGAGCAGAGCAGAGGGGGAGGTCCTTCTATCACACCATGGCATAATACGCGCCATAATCACTTGCCAGTAGGGTGAGAACCCCTCCATAAAAAATGGGCCGGCCCGGTTCTCAGACAGCCAGAGGTGTGTAAATGCTGTGTTCAAGTACGCTGGGAATTTTCACTTCTACTATGATGTATTAGCCTAGTTTACAGGGGGGGCTTAGGGGGGGCTTGGCTAATTTCAGGGGGGGCTAAAGCCCCCCCTAGCCCCCCCTGGCGCCGCGGCTGAGCAGGTGTAATCTGCTGTGTTATGATAGGCTGATGACTAGAGCAGGTGTAATCTGCTGTGTTGTGATAGGCTGATGACTAGAGCAGGTGTAATCTGCTGTGTTATGATAGGCTGATGACTAGAGCAGGTGTAATCTGTTGTGTTCTGATAGGCTGATGACTAGAGCAGGTGTAATCTGCTGTGTCAGGTCAAAGTTTTTAATTAGTTTTATCAGGCCTAGATTATGGAGAAGCGTGCATCTGTCTTTGTTTATTCTTTATGCCTCTTGATGTGTTGTTGTCATCCCGCCTGTTTGTTTTTATGTGTCTTACTCAACATCATTGCAAATGAGTCTCGTCCTCAATGAATTTTTGAGTTTAAAATAAAGATTGAATGAATCTACATCTGTCCTTCTGACTTGCAGTGAGTTGATAAAATTATAACATCCAACTAATGTTCCCTTGGATCAAATGTAAGTCAACTTTGTTCAGTTCAGATGTGAATAGTGCACATATCACCTCTTTGTCTGCCCATAGAACATCACTTACTGTGTGTAACTTCATCCATTTGGCAATCAGGCTTCTTCTGCATTCAGTTTCTGAGAGAGCTCAGAGCCGATTTCAGAAGCTGAAGCTGAAGATCAGAAACACACTATCATCACTTTTTTATATATAAACAGACAATGTTGGAGGAAGAAGTCCTGAAAAGTTCATTTACATAATATCAATACCTAGAAAGCTTTCTCAACTGTAGCTATAAAATGCAGCGAGGTAGCCAAGCTATCACTGATGTATAAGAAGAGTGCAAGTCACATCAGATGAAGATCAAGTAAAAACACATTCTACTTACAAGATGGAGGGTTTTTGGCTGAAATAAAGAGAAAAGACAAAATGAATCAAGTTGTCACAGTTGTAAATGACAGATGCTCCATATTTACCCCGTTTTCTCCCCAATTATAGAGAGCCAAAGTGAACGTCACTTCCTGCCTTTCTCTGTGCACCAGCATCTGAAAAAATATGAATGGTGGTGAACAGAGAGAGACGTAACTTTTTTTTATCCCGTTTGAATTGTGCCACGGGGGTATCATGTTTGTCAATGTAAAAGAAAACTCTGCAAGTCAAGAAAGTCACAGTTAGTGGTAAAACTGTGGCACTAGAAGTTATAAATCAGAAAGACTATACATAACACAACCTGTCGCATAAGTGACGTCTCTCCTGCCGGTCCATGCTGACATATATTGTGTGACACGAGAGATTGACAAAACTAAACCTTACTACGTTTAAGTTTCAAGAGAAACTGCTACTTTCTTGACATGCAGTCAAGAAAGTAATTATCTTTTAAATTGACAACATTTACATGTGTACCCCGTTGCACAATTAAAACTGTATCAAAAAGTAACATCTCTCTCCATTCACCCTGCTCCTCTTTTTTATCACCTTCTCCTCACTAAATCTACTTTACT
>NC_139643.1:4107947-4195447 GCF_964638095.1 Poromitra crassiceps | reverse complement strand
CCCTCCCTGTCCCTCTCCCTCCCTGTCCCCCTCCCTCCCTGTCCCTCTCCCTCCCTGTCCCTCTCCCTCCCTGTCCCTCTCCCTCCCTGCCTGTCTGTCTCCCTCCCTGTCCCTCGCTTTCCCTCCCTGTCCCCCTCCCTCCCTGTCCCTCTTCCTCCCTCCCTGTCCCTCTCCCTGCCTGTCTCTCTCTCTCCCTCCCTCCCTGCCCCCCCCCCCCTCTGTCTCTCTCTCTTTAGAGCAGTGGTTCCCAAATGGGGGTCCAGGGACCCCCAGGGGTCCTTGAGGGGGTTCCAGGGGGTCCCTAGCCAAAAGGGGGTTAATTTATTTTTGCTATAATTCCATTCATTTAAGTAACACAATGACTATTTTGGTCATGGGTTTTAAACACTTTCTGTAATAAAACATCTAAAAGCATCAATCTTATTATCATATAAGGGACCATGGGACAAAATCCTATCAAATGGGGGTCCGTGGTTTAATCTTTGTCAGTTTAGGGGTCCCTCATGTGAAAGAATTTGAGAACCACTGCTTTAGGGTGCTTTCTCACTGGCGCCCCGGTATCGTTCCCGAGCACACTTGTCCCCAAACTGACCCCAGTTTCAGAACATTTGACGAGTGTGAACGTTGTGTTCTGTTCCGTTCCGTGCCCGGGCGCGCAACAGGGAACCGTGACAGGATCCACTTGAAAAGTTGGTCTGGGGAGCGCTTTGGCTGCCTGGGCACGGAACACTTGCGAGTGTGACGTGTGTGACAACAAACGGGCGAGGATACACTGTAGGCATAGATGATGACGCAAGTGCACTCTGTTCCATTTCCGAGCGCGTCAGAAATGTTGTAATGTGAAAGCTGACCAGCGGGGGAGAGGGGAGGGGGCGGGGCAATCGTTCCCGGGTGCAGAACAGAACGGAACGAAAGCAATCGTTCCCAGTGAGAAAGCAGCCTTAAATAATGACATCCAGGTATAGGCCTAAAACACACAAAACTATACTGTTATGTATCTTTGTCCAATTGTAAGTGGGTATACTCAGGTCCTGGAGCCTTCCTAGAGAGAGAGAGAAAGAGTGTTTGTGTGTGAGTGTGTGTGTGTGTGTGTGTGTGTGTGTGTGTGTGTGTGTGTGTGTGTAGGCTTATCCGTACGACTTTGACGAGTTTGTCCTCCGACCGTTATTTTCTTTGCTGCTGCATTCAAACAACACAAGGTAAAACAGACATTTCCTCTTGCAGATTAGAATCACATGCGCAGACAAGTCTTTATTCATTTTCCACATAAAATCATGCATTCACCTCAAATCTGTTACTCTGCATACAAAAAACTTAGAATGGAGGAACTACAAAAAAATCTACATGGTTTAGTAGCCTGATGATAAAATTAATATAAAATAAAACAAGTATAGCAATCCATTATATAGCCTACCACTCTCACAATGTAAGCACAGTGCCCAACACAACAACATGGTCGATTTGAATACAAAAAAGCTGCATGTTTTTGGTGGGAATGTCTGTGATGAAGAAGTCCTTGTCTGCAGTCTCTTTGACAGTCTATGGTCCTGCACAGCAACAGATGAGCTCTGAAGTCATGATCACCACATGCAGTGGACGCAGTTTTTACACTGACTGGGAAGACCCTAAACCGTGGACCACAGGAGGGACAGCTGTCACCATGGAGGCTGAAAGTGGGATCTGAATAAACTAAGAAAATACCAGACCAGTAAATTATCCCAGTCTTATGGTAATAACTCACTGCTCCTAATGTCACCAAAACACTATAGGACTCTTGTTGTAACCCATGATGAACACTTCATTGAGCTTGACGCTTTGGAGGCTAACCAGTCCTGCACAAGGGAGACCATTGGTGGTTTGATTGATTCATTGATAGATTTTTATTAAAGTGTCATGCTGATTTTTATTAAAGTGTCATCATGCATTCCATAGTGCCTAGCCCTCATGGGCCAACAAGACACACATCAAATACAACAATAAAACAATAAGACAACGCATCAATGGTACAAATAAAAAATATCACAAATTGCAAGTAAACAACAGACTGCTCAAAGAACAAGACAAATCATTCCATCATTCTTTTTTAAAGAAAGTTCTGTCTTTGTTCCCATGCCTGACATATAAAACTTGCAGTCGGGAAGGTCCCTTTTTTTAAAAATAGCTGCAATTTCTCATAGTCATCCAAGTAAAAAAGTCAGCATAAATAGAGGACATTTGACTAAAGAACACTTGCATCATCATCATCAGTGCAATAGAGCAAAAAGTGAGTCTCATTTTCAATGTCATCTAAATCTCATAGTAAACAGAGTCTAGCTTCTTCAGGTGGAACATTCAACCTACCAGTCTCTGTTGCTAAGGGAAAGGTTCCAGAGCGTAACTGGGCACACAGAGATATTTTTCTTCTGTCCAAGTCAAACGTCACATAGGGCTCCACACCGTAACTGTTTATGTGACGATAGGTTCTTAGTTTTGGCTTATCCCATAAGTCAGCAGATAATTTATCCTTTAAAAAAATTATTGATAGTCTCTCGGGTATCACGTAATAACCTGTTAAGAAAAATAAATGACAAGTTAATATAATAATACATAAAAAAGGGATTTCAAATCATTTGGATGATCATGGGCGATGTCCCAAACAAAAATCTTCTTAATGAGTCTTTGGTCAGACATTCTCTTCTCACAAGTCTATTCCATAATCGAAGCATTTGACCTCTGTGTCTGATGCTTGGGGATTCCCAACCCATATAATGGCCAGAACTGGGGAATAGGGGGTGGCTCTTTGATGTACAGTGTTACAGCGTGTATGTTCATGGAAACCCCAAACATCAGAAGCATAGTCCAACACAGGACATACACATGAGTTATATAGTTGTGTGTAAGTATGGAACCCCAAGTTACCACAGTGTTTAACTTTGTTCAGTACAGAACCCAGTGCTCTGCTCGCTCATTGAGCTGAGACATTGACTCCCCCCTTAAAGGTCATGTGCTCATCCAGCATCAAGCCCAGTGGTCCACAGTGAAGGATAGAGGATCAGCAGGGGCGGAGCGACCCTATCAGCCCAGAGGGGGCGAAGATCTTAGGGGGGCCCGATCCATTTTTTTTTTTTTTTAAGGCCAGGCCAGGCCGCGAAGAAAAATGTGCCTTTTTTGCATGTTTGGATCGGTTTTAGCCATATTTAGTGGAATATCTCATTTTAAACACACCAATGTTATTGTCTATTGATTGAATTCCTCTCAGACTCACACCACTGACTTTATTAAATAAAGTCATTTTAAGTCACAACTGTAAAATAGCTGATAGCCCCTATATCCGAAAACACAATTTGTCACTCATTGAGCCAAGTAATATTATGTCCAAGAAAGACTACAGTGAAGCCACTTTACAGACAAGCTTGTTCTGAAGAAGAAAAATAAAAGCACAGGTTGCCAGCCGGGCCCGGTGGCCTGGCCTGCAAAAAAAAAAAAAAAAAAAAAAAAAGAATTTGATGGGCCCCCCTGATGAGTGGGCCCGTGGCGGCCGCACCCTCTGCCCCGGCGTACGCTCCGCTACTGAGGATCAGGGATGTCTTCAGTCACTGTCATTATTGTAAAACCATCATCCACTGTATGTGCTGATCATGACTTCAGTGCCCATCTGTTGCTGTATCCTGCAGCAGAGACATCATGCCACCTAGCGGTAGAAAAAGATAACTGCAGCAAACAACTTGAAATGCAAGAATGAGACTACATCTGAAACTTGGAAAATGGTACTGTAATTGCACATGACCTTCCTATATGCAGACACATTTTTGGTACTGAAGTTTTAAAAGTCCCCCCATATAAAGTAAAAAATAACTTTTTGTAAATATTAATTGCTGCAATTTTAACATTTGTCTTTATCCTTTTTTATGATAGAATTATTTTACATTAACATGTATTTTATTATTGTGTAAATGCAGTAAACAAAAATAAATCTATGCTGTGTGTTCCACATGTCTGAAGTTATTTCTCATTAAATTTCATCAAGCACAACTAGTCTAGTAGGAAGGAGGGGGTATCACGCACCCCCCGGAAATATACTTCTAATCAGCATTTCTAGATTGGAAAAATTGTGTAAAAAATGATGAGCTATTTTAAAAAGTTGTGAAAATGTCCCACATATCATTTTTATGCAAATTAGTACCACCATCACCAAAAAGTATATTTTCACTATAGCCTATTGAGCCAATATTGCAGGTGTCTAGACCCATGTTTTGAGGGTCAAGGATCATAATAAAACTATTCCTGAAATGGCCACATGTATCTGTGGCATGCTACTACGCAAATTAGTGCTGCCATTATGAAAATATACGTTTTTTGTTCATGTACTAAATACCTCAGTCCAACGTTCAACTCCTTCGCTGATGCCAACTGTGTATTTTGCTGGGTATTCAACCTCCAAAAAACACGCGAAGCGTGCAAAATTCCTAGATGTCATGAAGTCGTCATGCATTAGACTCTGGAGATGATGTGCCCTGCGTTTTTAAGCTACAAACCATTAGCTAGCAAGGCAGCAGCAAGTTTGCCTCTAGAAAACAAACAATAAAAAAAAAAATCTTGGGTGGGCCAGGGCAGGAAGTGGGTGGGCCTGTGCCTACCCAGGCCCACCCGTAGAAACGCCCCCGAGTTAATGGTGATTTGGTGGAAGCAGACATTAAGCCTGCATGCCCAAAAGAAAACAGAGTGTAGGTCCTGCAGCCCACAAATGCTGTCCAGCTACATGCATCCTTCATGTGTCATCATGTCTGATCATGGTCATTTTACACCCCTCACTAAAATCAAAGGAACTGCTACAGAAAAACTCCAACAGCTTCATACAATCTGGAATGATGGAATGAATACAATCACCAGTCGTATGCAATAAGTGTGTGAGCAGATCCCTACAACTCTCCCCGATGACCTGGAAAGTGTTGGGTATCACCGCAACTGTTATCAGCACTTTACAGGCAATCTTCATCTTCTGGTAGATGATACAGAACCAGAACCATCAACCTCACAGTGGCATTGCTCCCCCTGTAAATTGTCTTCAGGGGGTTCTGCTAGATTCATCTTTACACCAGAGTTTTAAAACAGGCTGGTACCTGGCAGGTCTTCAGTGAGGTGTTGATGTTGTGAAACAGGCTGGTACCTGGCAGGTCTTCAGTGAGGTGTTGATGTTTTGAAGCAGACTGGTACCTGGCAGGTCTTCAGTGAGGTGTTGATGTTTTGAAGCAGACTGGTACGTGGCAGGTCTTCAGTGAGGTGTTGATGTTTTGAAGCAGACTGGTACGTGGCAGGTCTTCAGTGAGGTGTTGAAAATGATAGTAAACACTTCAGGGCAGAGAGTGATAAGGAGTCAGTTCCAGCTGGTTTCCTTGTTTTCTGCTTCCTGAAAAGCCTGTTCACCTCTCCTTCCTGTATGTGGAGAGGTGACGGGAGAGGGACGGGGCCGCAGGCCGGCTAGGACCCCAAACTCCTGCTGGAATGTTGATGTTGGGGGGATGGGGGGGCGAGGCGGGGGAGGATTTGGTGGGGGGGGGGGGGGTCTGTCAGAGATGAGATGTGTCACAGTTGTTGGGGTTAAGGAGTGTTCTTCTTCTTTTATGTAGAATATTCACCCAGTGTACCAGGTGTAAGAGCGCTGTCCCTGGTTCTGATGGCTTGCTCTGACTTCACTATTTTCCCCATACAGTACAATAGCCTAAGCAACTCATTTAACTGTAAAATCCAACACATGTTGACATTTATTATGTATAATGGTGTGTGTGTGTGTGTGTGTGTGTGTGTGTGTGTGTGTGTGTGTGTGTGTGTGTGTGTGTGTGTGTGTGTGTGTGTGTGTGTGAAAAAGAGAAAAGCCAGCACTCCAAATGTCTTTTTTGTTGATTTATTTCCTCATGTACCTGGGCAGCAGCAACGAACGTTTCAGTCAAAGACCTTCCTCAGCGTTGAGGAAGGTCTTTGACTGAAACGTTCGTTGCTGCTGCCCAGGTACATGAGGAAATAAATCAACAAAAAAGACATTTGGAGTGCTGGCTTTTCTCTTTTTCATATCTCGTGCTTGCCCTGCACCCAGTGAGTTTTTAAATATTTTCGAGTGTGCTTGCAACCTGACTTTCTACTGTGTGTGTGTGTGCCCTGATTTCCCAATATGCTATGTGTCATGGATGTTAACGATGTAAAGAGGAAGGAAACCTGCCCATTACGATCAGTTCGTGTCTGTTTGTTGACCACAGAAGAGCCACTCAACAAGTTCTCCACTTCACGACGACGTCCTTCTCTTCTGTGGGACTCTTTTTCTTTTATATCTTAGTTTAGAGATGTATCAAACATTTGAAAGGTTGCATTTAACTGAATGTCATATTCTTTTGCAGGCCAAACCATGTTATTGGGTTAAGTTTTGTTCAAAGATATGGGTAATGATACAGTAAAGCTCTCATGTATCAGCTCTTGTTGGCCAATAAGTAACAAGAAATTGCAATGCAAAAGATGACTTGGAAGTCATTTACAACAGTAATAATAAATAATAATGGCTTTAATTTATATAGCACACTTTAAAATGTAAAACAAATCTCAAGGTGCTTTACAGTAGCTAAAAATAAAAATAAATAAATAAAAATAAAATAAAATAAAAACACAAGTTAAAAACAGCTAAAAGCTCCGAGCTAGTAAAAAGCAGAGCGGAACAGGTGGGTTTTAAGGTTTGTTTTAAAAACAGCGAGGGATTTAGAGGCCCGAACAGTTCCTGGGAGCTGGTTCCACAGGCGTGGCCCCAGAGTGGAGAAGGCTCGGTCACCCATTGTTGCCAGCTTGGTGCGGGGGACAACAAGTAGGTTGAGGGTGTCAGTGATTCTCAACCCTTTTCTCCTAATTTAGTCCACATACAGCAGACCCCAATTTGATTACATTTTGTCGCTTGGTTCCAAATCTGAAATCTGAAAATATGTTGTTACCTCCGCCAAGGTTCTGTTTTTGCGGCCGTCTGTTTGTTTGTCTGGCGTGAATCCGATCTGATTAGGTTCAATGGAGTGGGTGGGGCTACGGAAAATGGGCCCTATAGGAATGTTGTAGACTCTGGATTCGAGGGGTGGCTAGGGAGTTGTGGGTGGTGGGAGGCAGGGGGTGAGGGAAGGGGGCGAGGCTAGGTCCTAGAGAGTCGGGGTTCAAGGGGTGGGTAGGGGGAGTGGCTAGATGTATGTGGATGGAGAGGGCGTGATAAGCGAAGGGACGGGGCTACGGAAAAGGGGACGTAGGGATAGGAAGGTCGTAGTAGAGAGTCAGGGTTCGCGGGGTTGGGCAGGGGGAGTGGCTAGGGGGATGTGGGTGGTGGAGGATGCATGGTGAGGAAGGGGCGGGGCTAGGGAAAAGGGGCCTTAAGGCCACAACAGACTCGTCCGTCAGAGCCTCGCCCCGCCCTCCCCGTATGACGGCGGGTGGAAGCCGTCATGCGGGGAGGGGGGCGCCGTCGGCTGACGGGGGCTGCTCCAAAATGTAACTCAGCGGCGACGATACGTGCGTGACGTCAGCTGCACGAGAGTTGTGATTGGCCGTTGCCTTGGGCCTGTAACAGAGATCTCCGAGGTAGTCAGCGGAGACCTGATGTGATTGAGTCCTTACCGTCCTCATCGTCGTAAAGTTGCCTTCGAAACATGACGTTAGATTATAACGAACTAGTTGTGTGGCTTAGCCTTCCCAAATGTTTTTTAGAATTTAATACATAGAATTGGGAACATTACATTCAATTTAATTCAGACTGCCTGCACTCAATCGCCGCCATTTTCCCACTGAGCTTCCACAGGAGGAGGGAGGGTGGGAGGAGGGAGGGTGTAGTGACGTTCTAGCATGTAGGGCTCGCTGGCGCCGGCAGACGGCGAGACGGCTCCAATTCGAGGCGGACGGACGGGTCTGTTGTGGCCTTTAGCTAGGGACAGGAAGGTCCTATAGAGAGCTAGGGTTTGATGGGTGGGTAGGGGCAGTGGCTAGGTGTATATGGGTGGTGGGAGGACCCATTACATTTTGGTGCAGAACCGATCTGGGTCAAGGGAGGGGCTGGGGATAGGGAAAAGGGGCCGTAGCTAGGGATAGGAAGGTCATAGAGTCGGGATTCAAGGGGTGGCTAGGGCGATGTGGGTGGGGTGGTGAGGGAATGGGGTGAGGCTAGGGGCCGTAGCTAGGTATAGGAAGGTCCTAGAGAGTCAGGGTTTGAGGGGTGGGAGTAGCTATATACATGTGGGCGGTGGGACTGGGCTGTAGCTATATAGGAATAGGAATGTCATATAAAGTCGTCGTTCGAGGGGTGGATAGGGGGAGTGGCTCGGGGGATGTGAGTGGGTCAGGGTTCTGATAGCAGAATAGCAGACTGGAGTATTGGCCTTGGCGGAGGTCTACACTCCCCAAGTGCTCTTCTAGTTAGAATTCCATAATACGCAATGAAATCTACAAGGTTATTGGCGGATATCAGTTCAGTTGCTTGTGCCATATTTGGAATCTCTATTTGATATGCCATGTAACCATTGTGCTGCTGCAACTCAAAGCAATGAAGAATTTATCACATAGATATTTCTCACCAGTCCAAATTCAGCTTCCAAATTGTTGCATAAAATCCACTTTTTCTACATTTCTGCGTTTGGGCCAAGCAAGTTACAATACCAAGCCGGAAGTGCGGGGGGCATTAATGAGTAAACAGTGAGTAAACATTGAGTCGTATTTCCGGGTTGCTCCAGATGAATGATTTTCGGTTTTTCAAAGACAGAAAAGTGGATTTTATGCAACAATTTGGAAGTGGCAACTATATTTATTTAAAAGAAGAGGATGTTGGACATCGGATAGCGTCTTCACTTCAAGTTTCTGGCTCAGGTAAGGGTTCGTCTTTATACCTAGACGTGAGAGCGGCACGATTGTCTGATTGGAAATGCGTAGTGGGTTGCCGGGCGCTAATGCTCAGTATGAGCGAGAAGTGCCCGGCTAGCGGGGTAAATAGTAGCCAAACTTTGCACCCAGGTTGGAAATGTCACCCACCACTCGGAAACAAAAAAATACACGAATCTACCAGATTTTGGCGCTATAAGAACCCATTTTATGTTTTTTCCCATATGTGGCCCAACTGCTACTACAACCTACTACTACTACTACTACTACTACTATTACTACTGCTGCTACGACTGCTACACTCAAGCACTCAATGATGATGTCATTAGTGATGTCACTCAAGCAATTGAGATGTCATCAGTGATTGATGTCATCAATTCTACTGCTACAACTATTACCACCACCACCACTACTACTACTACTACTACTACTGCTGCTGCTGCTACTACTACCATTACTACTGCTACCACCACCACCACCACTACTATTACTACTGCTGCTGCTGCTGCTGCTACTACTACTGCCACCACTACTACTATTACTGCTACTACTACTACTATTACTGCTTCAATCATGAGAGGCCAGTTGGTAGGATTTAACGAACTTTATTTAGCAATCGGCATGCATGGCAAATACTTTGGCGCATGACTCCATTAGCCAGTGGCGCTGCTCTTGAGGCAAGAGGAGGGCATCTGCATAGGCTAGGAGATCCCCCCCCAGTGGGGGATCAGGAGTCACGACTCGTTGGTGGTGGACTGGGGAGGTGGGTGGGGCAAAACAACGCTTCGGAGGACGGCTCAGGTGAGATGGACTGCCGTGAAGCTGCTGCTGATATGATCGGCCAGAGAGAGAGAGGTGACGTAGAACCCTTGCTATATATATGAGAATTAACTGACGTCATATCTGACGTCATTACAGACGTCATACTAAGACTTTGACTGACCACGTCATACTAGAACTTGACTGACGTCAGGGGGTGATCGGATTAGATTATGCACGAATGGCCTTCAGCTTGAAATATGGTCTAGAGACCTCACTTCAATCATGAGAGGCCAGTTGGTAGGATTTAACTAACTTTATTTAGCAATCGGCATGCATGGCAAATACTTTGGCGCATGACTCCATTAGCCAGTGGCGCTGCTCTTGAGGCAAGAGGAGGGCATCTGCATAGGCTAGGAGATCCCCCAAAAGGAGGATCTGATTACCGGAGGTTAATTGAGATCTACGGGCACCGGTAGTTGATTGAACTTTTCTGGCCTTCGACCTTTTAGCGACTTACAGCTATTTGCGGCTGGCGCTCCCAACTCGGTCGGGCCTTCGATCTTGGTACATTAGTAATTGATTGTACTTTTCTGGCCTTCAACCTTTTTAACGACTTATGGCTACTTGCGGCTGGCGCTTCCCAACTCGGTCGGGCCTTCGATCTTGATCCCCCTACTTGCGTTGCGGCTGGCGCTTCCCAGCTGGGTCGGGCCTTGCGCGCCGCACGACTTGGCCCTCTGACTGACCCTGACTCTCTCTCTCGACTCTCTCTCTCCCCCAAAAATGATCCGGGAGATTTACTGCGCCTACTGGGCGCTGTGCTTTTCGGGGAGCCACCACCAACGAGACATTTTGGCACCGAGCCCGGGACACTGTTTGTTGCCATGCTCGCCGATTGAGGAAGGAGGGTTCTTTGGGCCACGGTATGGCCGCCTGCTCCGGGCGGGTGTAGCTGGAGAGCTGATGAAGACCAGCGGGAGCGTCCGCTTGAGGTGCTGGATGACTTAGGGGTTGGTGACTTAGTGACTTAGGGGTTCCCAACTTGGCCTGGGTGACTTAGTGATTTCCCGACTGGGCGCTGGACTTGGATGACTTAGGGGTTGGTGACTTAGTGACTTAGGGGTTCCCGACTTGGCCTGGGTGACTTAGTGATATCCCAACTTGGCGCTGGACTTGGATGACTTAGGGGTTGGTGACTTAGTGACTTAGGGGTTCCCAACTTGGCCTGGGTGACTTAGTCGGAGGGCACTCCTTGCACGGCGGCTGAGGTGGCCGCCCCGATCCCGAAGGAGTGGCTGGAGTAGTTCTTCATCGGGAGGTTGCCGTTCTGGAGCGTCCGCTTGAGGTACAGGATGAACCAGGATCTTGACGTGTGGTGACGAGGTGCGATGAGGAACAGGGGAGCCGGGGCCAGTCTGAGGCCTGAGCCTGATGTAGCGAGCCATGGGGAGTAGATTGTTTCCAGGAGTTAGGATGACTTAGGGGTTGGTGACTTAGTGACTTGGGGGTTGGTGACTTAGTGACTTAGGGGATGACTTAGGGGTTGGTGACTTAGTGACTTAGGGGATGACTTAGGGGTTGGTGACTTAGTGGCTTAGGGAATGACTTAGGGGTTGGTGACTTAGTGGCTTAGGGGATGACTTAGGGGTTGGTGACTTAGTGGCTTAGGGGATGACTTAGGGGTTGGTGACTTGGTGGCTTAGGGGATGGCTTAGGGGTTGGTGACTTAGTGGCTTAGGGGATGACTTAGGGGTTGGTGACTTAGTGGCTTAGGGGTTCCCAGCTTGGCCTCGGTGACTTAGTGACTTCCCGACTTGGCGCTGGACTTGGATGACTTAGGGTTGGTGACTTAGTGGCTTAGGGGATGACTTAGGGGTTGGTGACTTAGTGGCTTAGGGGATGACTTAGGGGTTGGTGACTTGGTGGCTTAGGGGATGGCTTAGGGGTTGGTGACTTAGTGGCTTAGGGGATGACTTAGGGGTTGGTGACTTGGTGGCTTAGGGGATGGCTTAGGGGTTGGTGACTTAGTGGCTTAGGGGATGACTTAGGGGTTGGTTACTTAGTGGCTTAGGGGATGACTTAGGGGTTGGTGACTTGGTGGCCTAGGGGATGGCTTAGGGGTTGGTGACTTAGTGGCTTAGGGGTTCCCAGCTTGGCCTCGGTGACTTAGTGACTTCCCGACTTGGCGCTGGACTTGGATGACTTGTGGCCTGGGTGACTTAATGACTTGACTTGGCGCTGGACTTGGATTACTTAGTGGTTTGTCTGGAGAACCGAATTGTGCGATGAGGAGTCCAGAATCCGAATCCGGAGCAGTCATCACATGATGAGATTGATGAGCTGAAAATAAATATGACACATGGACAGGATCGCTAGGTGGAGAGGCAGACATGATTCACCCGATGCGAGATTCTTATAATAGTAGCTTCAACACTTTTTTTTTTTTTTAACCCTTTCAAGGACAAATTATTTCAAGATTACATGCCAATAATTCATGGGAATGCAAGCATTATTATTGTGCTTGCAGATAGGCAAGCACAATCTTAGAATCTCATACTTCTTTATTATTGTGCTTGCAGATAGGCAAGCACAATCTTAGAATCTCTCATACTTAATATCCAAAAGTTTGGTTCGCCATTTCTCCTACAGTTTTCACACTACACAGACATGGGAGACATCAAAACGTGCGGCTCATTGAGGAATCGTGTGCATTTGGATTGCTAAGGGTTTCGTTCGCCGGTTTTCGCGATATTGGCGTTAACGTACGATTTTTTTTCCCATTCACTTGAATGGGGTTTCGAAATCGTTGGCATTAAATTAGCTCTAGCTCAGACACCGTATGACCTGCTATTACCAAACTTTGTAGGTAGGTTTACAGAGTCACCTTTTACTCTGTGCGGGAAAATTCCACTATTTGACCAGAAGGTGGCGCTATAACAGCCGTCCTTACGTTTTGGTCCATAACTTTTGAACCGTAAGGGCTACATTCAAAATTATTTTTTCCCTGGATTCCTTGGGTCATTCCGCATCTGCTGATATAGGCCCCGCCCATTTCCGTCTAACTAGATTTCCCGCCATTTTGAATTTTGTCGAAAAGCGTTTTTTCGCTATTTCTCCTTCAAATTTTGCCCGATCTTCACCAAACCACATCACAGAGCGTGTGTGGACTGTCCCGCACAAAACTTATTTTGCGTATTTTTGAAACTCCGCACCGTTGCGATATAATCGACTTCCAAAGTTCTGTGGGTGGGGCCTATTTCACAAGGATCGTCCGATGCGAACCAAACTTGGTCCAGGTGTGGAAGGATGTACTCTGAGCCTATAGGAGAAATATTTTGTCATTTCGCCTCTAGGGGGCGCTATAACAGCCATCCTTACGTGTTGGTCCATAACTTTTGAACCGTAAGGGCTACATTCAAAATTCTTGTTTCCCTGGATTCCTTGGGTCATTCCGCATCTGCTAAAATAGGCCCCGCCCATTTCGGTCTAACTAGATTTTCCGCCATTTTGAATTTTGTCGAAAAGCGTTTTTTCGCTATTTCTCCTTCAAATTTTGCCCGATCTTCACCAAACCACATCACAGAGTGTGTGTGGACTGTCCCGCACAAAACTTATTTTGCGTATTTTTGAAATTCCGCACCGTTGCGATATAATCGACCTCCAAAGTTCTGTGGGTGGGGCCTATTTCACAAAGATCGTCCGATGCTAACCAAACTTGGTACAGGTGTGGACGGATGTACTCTGAGCCTATAGGACAAATATTGTGTCATTTCGCCTCTAGGGGGCGCTATAGCAGCATAATAATGAGCCGAAAACACCATAGCATCCAGTTAATACACCCTTGCAACGGCCTAAACACGTCCTAGCTACACATTGCCGATTGGGGCTGTATTGATACTGGATGGGAGGGCGGGGTCTAAGGCAGGGGCGGTGCAAAGGGGGCGGAGCGTCACGCGGGAGCAAGCACAATCAAATTTGCTTCAGCAAATTTAGCCCGTTCTAGTCTTTATTCTGTTTTCTTCTGGTCAAAAGTTGTGTTCGCCATTTCTCCTACAGTTTTCACACTACAGACATGAGAGACATCAAAACGTGCGGCTCATTGAGGAATCGTGTGCATTTGGATTGCTAAGGGTTTCGTTCGCCGGTTTTCGCGATATTGGCGTTAACGTACGATTTTTTTTCCCATTCACTTGAATGGGGTTTCGAAATCGTTGGCATTAAATTAGCTCTAGCTCAGACACCGTATGACCTGCTATTACCAAACTTTGTAGGTAGGTTTACAGAGTCACCTTTTACTCTGTGCGGCAAAATTTTAGTATTTGACCAGATGGTGGCGCTATAACAGCCGTCCTTACGTTTTGGTCCATAACTTTTGAACCGTAAGGGCTACATTCAAAATGATTTTTTCCCTGGATTCCTTGGGTCATTCCGCATCTGCTGATATAGGCCCCGCCCATTTCCGTCTAACTAGATTTTCCGCCATTTTGAATTTTGTCGAAAAGCGTTTTTTCGCTATTTCTCCTTCAAATTTGGCCCGATCTTCACCAAACCACATCACAGAGCGTGTGTGGACTGTCCCGCACAAAACTTATTTTGCATATTTTTGAAATTCCGCACCGTTGCGATATAATCGACTTCCAAATTTCTGTGGGTGGGGCCTATTTCACAAAGATCGTCAGATGCGAACCAAACTTGGTCCAGGTGTGGAAGGATGTACTCTGAGCCTATAGGAGAAATATTTTGTCATTTCGCCTCTAGGGGGCGCTATAGCAGCATTCAGAACCTGTACCTTCTAAATTGGTTTATTTTGAAGGGCGACAGGAAGTGCTGATTAATAGGAATTATGGCCAGCCTTCCTTCTTGTATTGACACTTGACACTTCTGAGCTGATTTCAGAAAAGAAAGTGTCATTTGGCCTGTAGGGGGCGGGGGTGGGTGGGGCCTACTTCACAAAAACCGCCATAACTCTGGACCACATTGTCCGATCCGAACCAAACTTGGTCCAGGTATGCACATATGTACTCTGAGCTGATAAAAATAAAATTGTGTCATTTCGCCTATAGGGGGCGCTATAGCAGCATTCAGTAGCTGTATCTCACAAACCGTAAGAGCGACTGTTCCCAAATTGTGTACATAGGTTCATAGAGTACTCTTCTACTCTGGCCTAAACAATTATACCGATTGACCTCACGGTGGCGCTATAGCTGCCCTCTTTACGTTTTGGTTTGTAAGTTTGGAACCATAGCTTCTACGATCAAAATTCTTTCTGCCCTGGTTTCCTTGGCTCCTCCCGCTTGTACTCACAAAGGCCCGCCCATTTCCCGCCCACAACTACTTAGTACACCCTAGCAACGATCTACGAATGCCCTATACCGATGAGCCGAAAACACCATAGCATCCAGTTAATACACCCTTGCAACGGCCTAAACACGTCCTAGCTACACATTGCCGATTGGGGCTGTATTGATACTGGATGGGAGGCCGGGGTCTAAGGCAGGGGCGGTGCAAGGGGGGCGGAGCGTCACGGGGGAGCAAGCACAATCAAATTTGCTTCAGCAAATTTAGCCTGTTCTAGTTAGTAGCTATTGCATGAAAAAGATACGGTGACGGCCGGTGATGATGTCATCAGATAGCGACCATCTTTTTTCCCAACAAACACCTGTTTGCTACGGACTGCTCATAGCCTTGCTGGCGCAGCTGAGGCCAGACCATGGGGAAGTCTGGGCAGATTCACGGTGGTTGACGGGACCCGGCCTGCAGCACTGATGCGGGAGTGCCATATCGTCTCGGACGCTCTGGGCAGACCAAGAGATCCATGGGGCAAACTGTTCATTCTGGCACAACCCTAGAGCTGAAATGAAATGCTTAATGCATGAGATATAAAGAAACTGGTTAACAACGAATAAAATAGTTTCGCCCCCTTGCAAATGCACCATATACTGCTAGTTTGCAACTCGCAGTGATATGTTATGGTTGGTTATATGGTTATATAGCGGTGGGTTTCGCAGCCTCTTGTTACATGACTAGCATGTCACTGTATTAACTGTTTTAGCTTTTGGTATTATTTATGGTCAACAGGAACGCCAGAGGCGTTTTACCTTGAAATTCGTTAACAGGAAGTGGTGAGTTAGGACTGGGTAGCTTGACGCGGAAAAACGTGAAATGAGACAGCCAGCGTGAATGTAAACGAAGACGCTGTTACTGTCAGAGTGGTGATGAACAACACGGCCTCAATGCAAACGTTTCAAGCTTTGCTGTTAAGAAAAATGATGATGATCTGTCAACATCCCCTGGGCCGTCTGACTTCGGTCTTAAGGTTATGACACTCAAACTGATGCCCAGACGTGCTCCATGAGCCAAGTTTTTTTTTTTTTTTTTTTGATGATCTCAACAACATGCTGACAGAATTATGGATGAAATATACAATGTGCGGTGATAACGTCACCGTCATCAGGCAGCGACGTGACATCTTTTACTCACGCAACCTCCCGTTTATTTACGGTTAAAGTAAAGACTTAACTGCCCGGTGAGAGGGATCCGCGCCTGCCGTGCAACTGACCACAAGCGACGTGGAATGGAACGGCCTGTGATGCCTGCTTGGAGGAGCCTGGGTGCGGACGCAGCTGAACACCCGGGACAGGATGGCTGCTGAGCTGTGGCGCGGCCCGTCGCAGTGGCGCGTCCCGTGCCTTCTCGTCGTGGCATACGTCGGCGGCCTGTGGCACGGCCGCTTCGCCGGAACAGGGTATCGTTGTTTAAGCTGTCGTCTGTCCATGGACTGCTCTGGCTCGGGATCCGACATGCCAGGAGTGGGGTGGGGAAGCGTTGAGAGATTATCCACGGGTAAAGAGGACTTGGGGGTGCTGATTCGGTCTGCAGATGTGGTGCAAAACAGCCGCAAAACAACGCTTAGGAGGACGGCTCAGGGGAGATGGACTGCTGTGAAGCTGCTGCTGCTATGATCGGCCAGAGAGAGAGAGGTGACGTAGAACCCTTGCTATATATATGAGAATTAACTGACGTCATATCTGACGGATCTAAAAAAAATAAATACAAAAATACCCTGCTGATATTACTATCTTTCAAAGGCTGTGGCGGGCTCATTTTTTAAGTTAGCATGATGTTACTTATACCATAAAACTAGAAGATCCCAGAAATTCATTGGTATCAACCCTGTCAAGCCCCTCCATCCACCTCTATAGGCCAATGATTCTCAATCCTTTTCATATCAGGGACACCTAAATTTGTCTTCAGGACCCAAATATGAGAACATGTTTGTGTTGTATTGTTTGATGTGATTTTGTCCAGAAATTCATGACTATCTGTACTTCAAGATTCAAGATTCAAGATTTTTATTGTCACTCCATGGTACAAGTATCACGTGTGAAATTCTTGTGCTGTGGACTCCGTTTACAACATAGTACAAATATAACAGGGCATATGAGTGCAAAAACAACAAGAGACACATCAAGCAATAAGGCAGTATAGTGATAAGACAAGTCAGAGACAGTGGCATATTCACTGCACATAGGTGCACATGTCGTGTGCATACTTTAGACGTGCTTAAACATTTTAAATTCTGCGTATTTGACATACAGGTGCAAATAACATATTCCTTATTAAACATACAATTAAACTCGGCATTTTAAATTCGGCGTATTTGACATACAGGTGCAAATAGCATATTCCTTATTAAACATACAATTAAACGTTAGACATACGTAATGGTAGCAGCTACAGTACGGTACAGTGCGGCTACTACACTTGTGTATGTTAAGGAGTCTCGTGGCCTGCGGGAAGAAACTGTTCCTCAAGCGATTTGTGCGTAGGTAGATGACAGTGAAACTATGATCAATATCATATTTTTTCTATGTTCTCCAATTGTGTTAACTATTAACTACTACTAACTTAACTACTTTATTTAGAATTGACATCACAACATACGTTTTCTTGCATTTCACTTTTGGTTATCCGTTTGTATAAGCACACAAATTGAATCATGAAACCACAATGGTTTAAGCAAGTGTACTCAAACTTTTGACTGAGTAAGGGCTAACTTAGGTTCTGGCCAAGGGACAACAGTTGGAAATTAGCCATCTGGCTAACACTGTCACATTGACAGTGATGTTATGTGCACTGTAGTGCGAAAGCATGTGGACTAAGCACAAGGCCAAACCACATGATGTGTGGCACTAAAAATCATTTCACAAGGTTGGCAGGTCTGCTGTAGCAAGAGTGAGCAAATTTATGTCAGAACACTATGGTAATTGTACAGGGAAGAGGAAATGTCACAATAAAAAAAAAAGACAGTGAAATATCCTCAAGATTCAAGATTCAAGATTCAAGATTTTTATTGTCACTCCATGGTACAAGTATCACGTGTGAAATTCTTGTGCTGTGGACTCCGTTTACGACATAGTACAAATATGACAAGGCATATGCGTGCATAAGCAATAAGCAACAAGGCAATAAGCAATAAGCAATAGGCAATAAGCAATAGGCAACAATAAGCAATACTAAGCAGCAATAGGCAATAAGGCAGTATAGTGATAAGACAAGTCCGAGACAGTGGCATATTCACTGCACATAGGTGCACATGTCATGTGCATACGTTAGACGTGCTCAAACATTTTAAATTCGACGTATTTGACATACAGGTGCAAATAGCATGTACCTTATTAAACATACAATTAAACATTAGGCATACGTAATGGTAGCAGCTGCAGTACGGTACGGTATGGTACGACTACTACACTATTTGTGTATGTTAACACATTGAGTGCCAGCGACGCCATATGGCGTCATTAGAAATTTACCGTAGGCTGCCAGCGACGCCAAATTGCGTCAATAACTCGAAATTGTTTTTTTGACGGGGGGGTGTCGATCTATGCTTCTTACATCGCCTCTTACAATATGAGAGCTATTGAATGTGTCTAACCTATTTTACAGAACCCTTAGGTGGCGACAGCGCACTCCAGATGAGAGAAAGTGGAGTTAAACACACAGAAGAAGTCGTTGGGGAAAAGGAAATCGCATCGCATCCGTCCGTATGCAGCTGCTTCATTGAAGCATAACGTTAGCTGTGCCCCTGCAGCAGCCAATCTGCTGTCACAATTGAGCACCTCCGTGTCCGCTGCAACAGCCCATTCGCATGATCAGCCGTGGAGTTGTTATTATTCTCAACTGGAACGCGGCTGTAAAAAAGCTGGATGTAGCGGACTTTTCAGTGCTGAGCACACGCAGAGCAAACGCACTCACAGCAGAGCCGAGCAGAGCAGAGAGACACTCCTCCCACAACGGGGGGGGGGGGGATGAGGAGGGGGGGAGGTGGGGCACGCAGGACACTACAGCATACAACAGACCCAGGCACTGCAGCAGGCTCGATGCACAGAGAGCAAACAAGCTAGAATAGGCTATCTGATGCCCACCAGCCGTAAATCAAGACCAGCATGAAGGTGTAGGGTCTGCGCACGCAGGGGCCAGCGCTGCTGGTTGCAGCTAAAAAGTATTATTTGGCCAAACAAAATTCCTTTGTTTTCACTCTTTTATTGAAGGAAATTATTTTTGAGGTGTCATTACATCAGAAAATATTAGCAATGAGTCAATGATGTGCTTGAAATGCTTCCTTTCACAAAAGGCTGAATATCTCAGGTTTCTAGAAAAAAATGGCTGTTTTTGGTCTAATCAAGCTATCTTCTCCGGCTCATAACTAAAGAACGGAAAATGGGATCAATAAACTTTTTTTTGCAGGTGATAGAAGAGAGTCTCATCGTTATTTGTGCGTGTTCAGTGTTTACATAGAAATTATATGACTGTTTTAAAATGCATTGCGGCCTATGTGGCACAGTACAGCACCTTTTGCCCAAGGGCCGTGGCACTCAAAGTGTTAACTCATTCACCGCCAGTTTAGGACTGCCAATATTTAGCACAGGCCAAAGATTTTCATAATTGTTGGTCATCTTTCAAGACCCACAGTAAATTATCTATTAGCACCAGAGTGATTTGCAATACCTCAAAATGAAGATGTACGTCTCTGGGTTCACCAGGAAAAAAAAAGTGAGCTTTTAGCATGTTCTGTACTCTACTTATAGCCATTTATATACACCCTGTTTTCCCCCAAAATGTCTCTCTGAGAAAAGAAATTGCAGAAAATGGCATTTATGTATTTATGCACACAATCTCATGCAGAACTCGCTCTCAATTATTTTATTTTGAACTGTATTGACATCAGACATGTAAATATTATTTGTTAGGACACAAATGACAAAATATATATATATATATATATATATATACACATGAAGTGCTTTTTTTTTTTACATTCAACAATACAGTTTACTCGGTGTGAGTGAGTGTGCAGACAGACAGACAGACAGACAGACAGACAGACAGACAGACAGACAGACAGACAGACAGACAGACAGACAGACAGACACACACACACACACACACACACACACACACACACACACACACACACACACACACACACACACACACGATCCCCCTTTTAGATTTCTAACCCAACATAGGATAAGCAATAACCACGCCCTGTGGCGCTGCCCACATGGAAAGAACCTATATGTACCCTATATGTTTTGATATAGGGCCACATATAGTTTCCCCATATATGGTGCATACATAAAATTGGCCGTTTTCCTATATTATATGTACATATATGTACCTATATGTACATATAGGTACCTATATGTATAGGTACATATATGTACCTATACATGTACCTATATAGGTACATATATGTACCTATATGTATAGGTACATATATGTACCTATATGTACATATAATATAGGAAATCGGCCAATTTTATGTATGCACCATATATGGGAAACCTATATGTACCTATATGTACATATAATATAGGAAAATGGCAAATTTTATGTATGCAACATATAGTATAGGTGCATATATGACATATAAGTATATATATAAACCTACATGCAAAGAAACCTATATGTTACCTATACAGTATATCACCTATATACATTACTAAAATCCATAGCTACATACATAAATTTAAAACACAAAATGTAGAAACTTTTGAACATGATTTATTAACAACAGATATACCGTACATAAGGTGACAACAGTGTTAGTGCTTAACAAACCTCCCTTAACAGAGGGGACGTGTGTGTTGCCCAAACCAACCAAGCCCGAGCCCTACCCAAGCCCAAACTCAAATACAATTTTTCTATTTTTTCGCTGATCTTCTGAGCTCTGTGAGCTTACTGTGGATTGCTGTGCCAATCTGCCCTCGGGTGGCTGCCAGCCACTTCTTCAGTGTAGCATCTACAGAGAAGACAAAGATAATGAGAAGACAGTACTGTCCCAAGCCAAGTCACAGCCTCCTAATCTACATGAGCTGCCCTATGAGTTTGGCCCTGATACCAAGATTTGAAGTGTTTGTCATGTACAACTCATTATTACAATTATTGAGATTATTTAAAAAGTCATCTAATAATAATGATATAGTGCTTCATCAGGAACCCAAAGTGCTAACAATGGTAAATGGACAGTCCAGGACTGCACTTTTCTGCACCCAACGGTACCCAAAGAGCTTTACAATGGCCTCTCATGAACCCGTTCACACACACATTCATACACCACCAGCCAGCTGCCATGCTTTATTAGAAGACCAAGATATGCATTACAACATGAAGTATAGACAAGATATTATGGCACAAACTAGGGATGCACCGATATGAAAATTTTGGCCGATGCCGATAACCGATATTAACATTGCTGTTATGGCCGATAACCGATATTTACCGATGACGATATGATCTGTATAAAACCACATTTTTATGATCATCACATTTTGTACATACTGAAAAACACATGTTAACACTGAATTTGAAAAAGTTATGCATTTCTTTATTTGCAAAGCCTTTGGAAAAGCCCATAAATCATAGATTTACTGCATTATTTCATATCAATGTGAAGAATTTGGATGATAATGATAACCGATATTAACATTGCAACATCTGACCGATACCGATATGACCGATATGTTAAAAAATGACCAACATCGGCTGATACCGATATGATTGCCGATATATCGTGCATCCCTAGCACAAACACAAAACAATGAGTATTAAGGGAGGGGTGAATATGAGTGTTTTTTAACAGTGACACCAATTTGTGTCATGGTGTTATTTACAACACTACATGTTCTACAAAAGAGGACTACACACTTAACAGAGAAATATTAGCCCAGAGATGTGGATCTACTAGAAGAGCGCTGTGAGTAAGAAGTGGGGAAGCGATGAATTAGAATTATAAGTGCCAAGCAAATACCAATAATGGGTGTCCTACCTGATGCCGTCTCCTGATGGCTAATACAAGGATGATAATAAACATTGATACAAGGATGATTTTAAGTAGTCAACATATTGAATCTCTAAACTTCTGTTTTCCCTTCTCACTTCATAAGCATTTACTCACCGATAATGGCTGAGTTTCCCAACAAAGAAGCTTCTTAAGAGTTAAGAAGCTTCTTAAGGAGTTAAGAAGCTTCTTAAGGAGTTAAGAAGGCTCCAAAGAAGTGTTTCCCAAACGCCTTCTTAACAGTCGAGAAAAATAAAAAAAATAGAAGGCTCTTAAGAAGCATCTTAACTGGAGCGGCTCACTTGATGGCACTCTGAGCCCAGCAGTGGGCCACGACTCAGTGGTTGAGAAACACTGTTAACACCTAATCATGGTCATGTTAAACTTTATTAAACATTATTTATTTCAGACATGGACTGCAGTTCAAATTGCTTTATATACACAGCATACAACAAAACAGAGAAACACTACAGAATTTAAGCGACCTTGGGTTCTGTGAAAGGTGCTATATAAATCCACAACATTATAAAAAGAATCCATTCTGATTAGAGAAATATAGCCTACGGTAAAACATTTTAAACACAAGTAACCATACATACAGGGGAGATTTTCAAGTGTTCCCCAATTTTAAACACTAAAGGGTGCATGAAAGAAAGGAAAAAGGGAAAAACACAAGAGGAACAGTGGACACAAGTATCTCCTTTTGCCTGATGCGGCTGGATCTGCCAGTGTTTTGTCATTAAGAAGGTGTTAAGAAGGCTCCAGACCCTTCTTACAAAACCTTCTTAACGAAAGATCATCTTAGCGCTAAGAAGCTTTTGGGAAACGCAGCCTTCTTAACGGAGGATAATTGGAAGATAATTTTAGGCTAAGAAGCAATCGGGAAACGCGTTGGCTTCGTTGGCTTCTTACGGGAGCCTTAAGAAGGGTCAAAGAAGCTTCTTAGCGCTAAGAAGCTTTTGGGAAACGCATGCCTTCGTAAAGAAGCAATTGGGAAACGCGTTTGCTTCTTAAGGGGGCCTTAAGAAGGGTTGAATTAGCTTCTTAGCGCAAAGAAGCTTTTGGGAAACCCAGCCAATGCTGTTCTTTTTAGTTTGGTCCAGGGCGACCAGCTGCTCCATATCACCTCTGGTTGGCTTCCCACCTTAAAGTAATATTTCAAAATTATAACAAAAGGTGGGTCAAATGAGATGTTGGTATGGCAGCAAATTATGTTCACATACTAATACATAGTTCATCACTTCAATTAGGTAGAGCAGTGGTTGTCCTGGGACACATGAGGTAACTAGAAAAGGGTTCCAAATAGACCGTTCAGACCTGCAAACTCTGGAGTACTGAAAAAGCTGACCACGTACAAAACCCTATTCACTTCAACTACCATGATTGACCTAAAAGGGCAGCCAAAAGGTGACAAGCAGGCATAGAGAGTTATGTGATACATGACATTAGAGTTTGAAAACCACTTGGGTTAGAGTGTGGGGCGATTATAAAGAAACATTACCCGCATCTACAGCAACAAACACAACACACCCTTAGGAACATATGGGTAAAGGACTGCGGTTGAAAATTAGCATTCCAGTTTAAGGCCCATTCAGCAATATTTTTGTGTTAAAATAGCTCTAAAACAGCTCTATATTCTCTTAGGAAACACTATTGTATGGTGTCTGGTCATATGCGCTAGTTCCACAATTCCGTGCATTGGCTGCAATCAGCCCTGATTCAAAATCAACCTACAACTGACCGCCGATGTATTTCTGCCTAAACGTCAGTATGTGAGGAATTGGGATAACAAAACCTTAACTTAAACAAGCGAATTCGCCACACCGCTGAAAGTGCCTTTAAATTCTAGTGTATTTACTTTGTGCATTGTACCAGGGATAGACTCCTGCGTAAGCTGGCTGATACAGACAATAGGCCAATTCCGACCACTTCTCTCTTCATCAGTTTCTCTTGTGCATTAAAACACTGTCCTTTCAAAATAAACAAATGGAAAGAAAATCTTTACTGGCATTGACAAGTTAAGGGATAAATAATTGACCGGCACTGCCTTCGGAACCGTGAGGCAAAGCCGAGGGGTTTTGTAACGCAATGGAGATCAATTATTTTGCGATAATGACCAAGTATCCATAGGTTTTCCCGCCTATTACATGGCTAATTTGCCAACAACAAAAGTTCTCAGCAACAAACTTCAAGAGCCAAGAAAAAACGTTAAGGAATCTATTTCCAAGCAACAGAGAAATGCGTTTGGAACGCTCACTAGTTTTGCTGGCCTGAAACAAACTTTTCAGTGTTTAGAATGTTCGCCTCTCCCTTGACAGAGGTCCGTTATTGTCCACAGAGGTTCGTTATGGAGAAATAACAGGCCTGTATAAAGTGCGATTGACCAATTACAAACAAGTATTTCAGAGTGCCATGTAAAAATTCTGTATAATATGACTGACTGTTTAGTGACAGAACAGATTAAGAACATGTTTTGTACCGTTCAGGTTGCTCTTAAGCAGAGTCTGCAGGTCAAAGGTGCCGAGGAGGAGGTTCCGCACCATGGCGGTAGCCGTGGGGGAATGCTGGGCAGCGTTCCAAGCCTCTTTGCTGCAGAATACATCCGAGCACTTCATAACTTCGATCTGAAAGATTATTTTACATCACATTTGTTGTAGTAGATTCTTTGTGTCTTTACTTACAAGGCAAAGGTGTGATATAATATTCTACTATGTCCGAGATGAAAGAACAATCCAATGATCACAATTATTTTAATGGCAAATTAGATGACAATTCGTATTGATACTTAATGGTTAGCTTACCAATAGTTAATAAGCGTTTATGTATTAATGCAGAATAATCGCTCTAGGTCATGCTCAGACAAGCCTGCCGATGGAAAGCTTTACAATGTGCAAAGTTAAGAACTGTGGGGCACAACTCCTCACAGCACTACTTTGGCCATTTCAGGCTTAAAGGGGAAGTTCTCTATTTAGCACATTAAGGCCTGTTAGAAGGTTATTTCTAATCATATACAATGGACCATGTCATTTTTGTAACATATGGTCCAGTCGTGAGAAATCATCTATCACATCTATTTCAGGATTTGGGCTGTATAATGGAAGTGAATGGGGCATGTAAAAATCCTTCAAAAACACCATTAAACTCTAGTTCTCAAAGTCAGGAAAATCACCAACTGTTCACTTGAGTCTGCTGATGTTCTGACAAAATAATCGCTGCAAAGTATGCTTCCTATCAGGTTTTATGCTTCATTCAGTATGGAGCATATTGCAGCTTATAAAACGGGTAGGTTAAATCAATATGAGCCCCATCTGCCCATATGTGGGTCAAGGTTGGCCTGAAACCATGTAGGGCAGGGGCGTTCGACTCCCTGAGGAGAGTACTGAGACAGTACAAACCTAAAAACCAATTCTATAATGATAAAGGTATAAGACAAACTAATCATTGGCCATAACTTTATCAAAGGAAGGAAGTAGGCAGGGGATGGGGGGGGAGGAGGATGGAGAGCAGGGAAGGAGAGAAAACAGGGGATGGTGGGGAGGGAAGAGGGGCAGGAGGGAGGGATGATAGTCACAGCAGTTACTTACTTTGTTGGTGTTTTCACTCTCTGCTTTCTTCGGCTCTACTGCCACAGGCTTTAACAAGACAAAAAGCATGAACAGGGAATTTAAATATTATGACTCATTTGTCCAAGATTTGTAGCCTAATTTGACTGCCATTGATTTCCTATAGCTACCTGTGACAGCATTCACCAGCTTTTGTTATGAGAATTTGGGTTGGTCATAGCAAGTCCCCAATAAACACATTTGTATCATCAGACTGAGTTACCTTTTAATCATGCAACGACAACACTACTCTGAAGTCTACAAAGCAGTGTCTCAGCGAGAGAGAGGTTTAATTGAAGGAAATGTGATTTGTAAACACGCATTGTTTGTATCATGACCAGAGGCGTTGTTAAACGTATCACATGGAGCTTTAATAAAACACAAAAAAGGCTCCAGCAGTTTGTGAGGTTAGCCATGCATAAACACAGACCTATTTACAATTGGCTCCTACAAAGCACAGTTTATATCCATCCTTACTACATAACATGTTACTCACCTGTTTGTTCGCTGAGGTCTCAGCTGTCGATACCATCTGTCACAGAAGAAAACCTTGTTAAAGTCTTCAACAATAAAATATGCAAATGTATACTAAATAACAGCAGTGAGGAGGACCATAAGACCATGGTGGGGGGGGGGGGGGGGGGGCAGAGAGGAAAGGGGGCAGGGGCAAGGGGGGGTGTGGGAAATTATGTCATGAATCTCTGTACTTCGGTGCCTAGTCGGTTCTTACATTCCTCGGTTCTGATGGTGCCTATTTTTCCATGGTACCGACACCGAAGGTACCGAGTTTCTATTTAAAAGTTACAAATACTTCCACAATTAAGGTGGCCAGTATAAAATTTGTGCCCACTTGCATCAATATAAAGAGAGATTGAACGTGTTCTCAAATCGGTTTCCCTCCCGATTGTTGCGCACCCGTAATAATCACCATCCTTGACCGATGCAGACATGTTGACAGCGAGTGTGTAGCCTGCTCCTAATATGTGCGGTGTTTACCAACAAGGTCTAAAGCTTGGATTTAAAATATGTGCTTCGCATAAGGCTACAGCTTAAATAATGGCGACAGACTCAGAAAGACTGCGGGAAGAAAAAACTCTCCTCTCTCTCTCGGTTTTGTTTTGTGTGAAGCACTTTGGGTTGCATTTGATTGTATGAAAGGTGCTATATAAATAAAGTTCATTATCATTATTATGCTCTATACAACAAGTTAATTACACAAGTAATCAGCCAAATGTCATAAAAGAGTTTGCATAAAATCCCTATAGCTCTGCTTGAGTAATAAGTAAAATAAATAAATAAAAATCTGAGGAAGCAAAGTGTTACTCACCACCGTATCTTCAGTATCGGAGAGGGATTCTGTGCAGTCCATGTCCACCACAGGAGACCTTTCAGTCTTGTTCATAGAAGAAAAATATTGTTATTCTTCAATAAATTAAAGTGCAAATACCAGCAAGTTATTAACACTATAAACACTATCAGAGGAACAGAGGAATCAGATCTAACTTACCCTATGAGCAATCGAGGAAATGTCTCTCCTCATTTGAGGGATTTCTAGAATGAGGATGTATAGAGAAAAACACTAATTTACAATCAACACATAAAAATAGCAGCAAGCAACTCAGTGCCCTTACTTTATGTAAACTAAAACAACTTTTTCACCCTCTACCACTCTAAAGAGACTAATGAGACGGGAAACACGCATGTCGTTTCTCACTAGCAATTTCAACCCGAGATGAGCCGTTTTAAAATAGCTATACCTATCCTATTCATAGCTTTCAAGGGGCGTTACGTGCTGCCGGGAACGCCCACCTGACGGTCAAAAAAAAAACTTGTTCATTCGCTGCCAGCCGCGTCGACTAGTTTCTCATTCTCACGCTGTGTTTGTTCAGCCGTTTGTACACACGTCTTTGCGGCCAACATTTCCTCAAAGGTAAGCTCAAGTAACGTTACAATAATGATTAAAATACCCCGTTAACGTTACTTGAGCTTACCTTTGATTAAATGTTGGCCGCAAAGACGTGTGTACTTTGATGGTAGCCATTTGCCCTCCCCAGCGACTGAACCACGTCTAATGGCACAAATCCACAACCTCCTCCTCCTGTCTGAGTTTTCTTTCTCCGACGGCATTCTGTAAAAGCACAAGCCAGGCGTGTCTCCTCGTCGGTTAGTGCAACCGATAGCACAACAGGTATCCAGCATTTTGGCTGAACAAACCGTGAGAAACTAGTGACTCGGCGGCAGTGGAATGAACAAGTTTTTTTTTTGACCGCCAGGTGGGCGTTCCCGGCAGCACGTAATGCCCCTTGAAAGCTATGAATAGACCCGTGAACAGAACGAGTGTGTTAAAAAAATGGGGGAGGGGGGGGGCAGTGAGTTTTTTTTCAAATGAAAATTGAAAACCGGTCAATAAGACCCGAACAGAACTTAAGAGTTAAAGATCATTCTAATTCTAACCTTAGCAACGTGCATGGCTATATGAGCACACACGCTACCTCCCTTGACCCCAGCTAACGACATAGTGTTGGTTGTTTTGCTCATAAAGTTTCAACGTTAATACATCGGAGTATCTATCTACTCCAGAAAAAACCCTGCTTGGGCACCATTAAAATATTAAAAAGGAGAATACTTACGATTGATAGTCAGGTCTTTAAGGTGCGCATTTTCCTTTTTCAGAGATTGTACTTCACTTCTCAACTCCTGTATCGTTTGCTGGAGCTGGTCCACTTTCCTCTTCTCCCACAGTTGTTCATCCAGATCTTTTCTGACTTCAGAAGCTGACTAAGAGAGAGAGGTAATGCAGAACAATAGCTAATGTTATTCAATAGGCTCTTTGCCATGGAAGTATAAAGAGAACTGGAAGAGACGATGCAATGCATTAGGCATAAAAAAAATAATTGTTTGTTTCTGGTTGCCTACCTACCCTGATTATTTATGCCCTACCCAAATTATTTTATGAGCTGGAAAAAAGAAAAAAAAAACTGAAGCCAATTTGGTCAAGTTAGCATTAGTTAGTTAGTAAACCATAGTGTATCTGTCAGACAGTAGGCTACCTTTCTCTTAGGGGGTGGGTCTCTTTCATCTTCATCCTCCTTCTCCTCTTCATTGGCTTGATGGGACTTGAGGCAGATAAAGAGAGAGAATGAATGAGACAGAGAGCCAGAAGGACCAAGTTGCCTACTGTGCTGGTTTCTTACCTCATAACAGCTACAGTTAATGCAGTTTATTAAAGCTTTCTCATCATGAATTTAGTGTTATGTAATGTATGTAACAACACAACCTGGATGCAGACTGGTACTGTACCTTCTTTGAAGGTCTGTGAGCCTCTTCCCCTCCCTTTTTTTTGTCACCCTAGAGAGAGCGAGAGCGAGCGAGCGAGAGAGAGAGAGAGAGCGAGAAAGAGTTAATTTTTAAAGTTTAAGCTATTGTATAAGAAAACCAACAATCGGTGCAGTCAGTTACCTTCTTCAAAGCTGCCGGGGCAGACTCGTACTTAGGGTTCGGAATGGAATGACGTTTTAATGGCTGAACTTCGCGGCCCTCAATGCCAGCAAGCTGTATTTGGAGAGTCTTCTCGAATTCTGGTGCAATGAAATCAAAATGATAATGAAAATGCAAATTGTGCGTCTTATCTTCTCACAGTGAGTGTTTATGTTCACATAGATTGTTGAGGAAGCTTAAAAATAGCCTATACACTAAACCTGGGATATAGGTGTCTATTTTCCTTTTTTTAAAGTCTAGTCTTCCGTTTTGGGCACTTATGGAAATATAGCCTAAACAAATTTCAGTTTTTTGGCACTCAGCTGTAATCCAATAATATAGGACAAAGGTTAAGATAGTAATGGAGCTTGTGCATATAGCCTATTTATTTAAATGTAGGGAACAAAAATGTAAGCTAGGTCTAGGTCTATGACAGGTGTTCCTTATCGGTCTTTGTCAAATGTAGTCCTTTGTGGCATATGTACAGGTAACAGTGTATCAAATTATCTGCGCTGCATTGAATCCTCAATTGTAGCCACAACTAGCCGATCTACATATGATTATGCAGTAGAGGCTAATGCAGTAGAGACAAACAACATGATAACAGGTGTGCACTAGCTACATTTGACATGGTAACATCACATACTTGCAACGTGCACTATTACAGCCTCGTGAACCGGCCAAGGCTTCTTTCCGGATCTCCATTCAACCAAGTGAATCTCGGGCTCCTCTTCACTTCCATTAACAAACTCTTCTACATTAAAATTTCTAATGCAATCGAGTGTTAGGATACTATAACGTCCTTTATCCGTCCCCGCTGTCCATTGCAGAAGAGCATACTTTATCGGATTGTTTGTTTGATCTGCCATCCTCTCTTTGTGGCTATCATTCTTCCTAGGCGGTAAAAGCTGTGTTGACGATGACGTCATCAATTATGCGACGCTTAAGTGATATCAATTGCCTCTAAAAAATGTTTTAGGAATAAACAAAAAAAGTAACAAGCTTGGAAAGAAATGTGGATTCAGTGTTTACATTATTCTATAACAACAATTTCCAAATATTATTTTTAACACCAGACTGATTCCTCCCGGATGTAGAGGGGGCAGTAACTTCCGTTCAGGAAGCAGTCTGGTCTTATATATCCCAGTGTAAATCTCTGCTTCAGAAGCAAATAATTATGGATCCAGTACGTTACAAAAGGTACCTCGTGGACGACGAGGCACCCGTTCCAGAAAGAACTAAGAGAAGACGGAAACGAAAGTAAGTAACATTAAGCATTTAGTCCGCTACAAAACAGTCTTCTTAACAAAGGCCGCTAGCTAGCTTGCTAACTTTAGCAACGTAGCTACCGGTTGTCTCGATGTCTCTTGAGTATCTAACAATCTGAATAATGTAGCGATGTAAAACGCCCATGCCATAATTTCCCTCAATGTGAAACATGGATTCATTACACACAAAGTGAAAAAGTGTGTTTGTATAAGTGTTACGTATATCTTTCGATCCAGTTTAAAGTTGGCTATCCCCGGCCCCCAAGAAAACACCAAAGGCAGTCCCAGAAAACAGTAGCTAACTTAGCTAGCAAAGCTGGAACTATACGCCAAAAGGGTGGAACTATTTCACTTTGTGTGTTTTGAATCTCAATCATAAAGGTTTACAATATTATCTTGAGTGAGCAAAAGGGATTTAACAAACACTTTTCTTGTTAGGGATTGCGAAGATGAGGGTGATGCAGAAGCTGTGGCCTCGACTTCTACAACTCAGTAAGTAGACCAAATACACACACACAGATACATGCACTATTCTTTCTTGGCTGTGTTAAAAGAGCATACTAGCGGGCGTGGCTACTGGTTCAGGAAGTCAAGAATTCATATTCTCTATTGGATTAAGTGATTAATCAGATGTCTTTTTTATTTTAGGCATTTCACTGAAGACGATGATCAATATGCTCAGGCTTCTGACGACACAGTAAGTTGCTAAAAATGACCCCACTATTCAAGTCAGTTGTGTGTATGCATGCGTGCAGTGTGTTTGTGCCTACATGAGCATGCGCTTTGAGCATCTTTTAGATGGAAAAGTGCTCTCTAAATGCAATATATTATTATTATTACTTTTAAGATGATTCCACAATCCAGACTCCCACCAAGTGTTGCTTAAAGGGGGGCACAAATTGGAAATATGATTTGGCTTTGTCCTTTCTAGATCGTAGCAATACCTTCCAATGTTTGTAGTCTTGTTAGAATGATTTAGGCTATACATTTATATTTCTTGATGACACACAAAACTGCACCATAAGACATAAGTGGGGCAGCAATGCTAGAAATTCCATGACAATTGTGCATTTTGTGATAAAAGCATAACATTTGTTGACAACTATCAAGAGGTCAAAATAACCCCCAAACTTTCCCCTACAACCCCCAAAAAGAGTCCCAAATTATGGTCCTGGGGGGGCCCCCAGGGGGGTGAGGCCCCTCCCCCTCCGTCCAAAATTAATGTAAGTGAATGGGGAAAATTGATGCATTTCAGCTCTGCCCCCCATAGTCGAGAGGCCAGGCAAGGTCAAAAGGACCCACAACCTCTCCACTACAACCGCCTAAAAGGGAATCGAATTAAACCTCTGAGGAGCCGCATGGTGACCTGTTCAGTGTGCCAGACTTATAGTCAATGGAAAACAGTAAAAATGCATTGTATGCATCGGGTCACCATGGGGCACCCCAAAGGCTGTATTTGAAACCCTTTTAAATGGTTTTAGAGGAGAGGTTGTGGGTCCTTTTGGCCCTTGGCTGGTCTCTCTAGACAGGTTGTGGCAGAACTGAATGCATCAGTTTTCCCCATTCACATCCAGTAATTTTTGCCTGAGGGGAAGGGGCCTCACTTAGTGCCCCCCTGATGCCCTGCTGATGTCACTCTGACATCAACACAGGATAGTTTCACAAAAAAAAAACTGTGGGAAATACATAGTTATTCCTAAATAATCAATGTATGAGCTAATAAAAAAATCATGTATATGACATATTTTGCAACCAACGATTGTACGATTTTTTGCCTGACTTCAAATCCAGGTGGTTACCACAGGAAACCACAGGAAAGAGTACATTTGTATGAGTCTGCAAATTTGAGAGCTAATCCAATGTTTTAAATTCACAGATCAACCAACCAATGCCTGTCCCAAGCTCTCCACCTGAGGATCCAGGAGAGGGACCGCACTCTCCTTGGGAGCCAGTAGAGGGCCAGCTAGAAGACTCCACAAGTCCGACTTCAGACCAGAAACCAACAAAAGAACAGGTGGAACTGCTGCTGCTAGCATTGAAACTCAAACACGGGTTAACAAATAGAGCCTTGGAGGACATTATGCATCTCATCAACTTTAGTGGTGGTCCTGGTGGGGAATCAGTTAGTGGTTCAAAGTATCTTTTCTACAAATCATTTGATTCAGTGAGAGACATATTAGAAGTACACTATGTGTGCAAGACTTGCAACCTTAGCATGCATGAAGGTCCCTTCAATGTCAAGTGCCCAGTCTGTGACCAGAACATATCAAAAGCGCACGCACAAAAAGATCAGTGTTTTTTATACCTGCCACTAAAAGATCAAATCAAAAAATTGCTTGAGGACAACCAATTAGGGAAACACTTAAAACACCGTTTTGAAAAGAAGGATGCCTCCATCAAAGATATATACGATGGACATTTGTACAAAAGACTATCCCCCCTTGAATCACCAAACAACATATCACTGGCGTTCAACTGTGATGGAGTGCCAGTGCACAAATCAAACCCCAAAAGTTTGTGGCCAATTCTGTGTACTGTTAATGAACTGCCAATAGAAATACGGGGAAAACATGTTATGGTTGCTGGCCTGTGGTTTGGTCCAAACAAGCCCAATATGAACACCTACATGAAGCCATTTGTTGACGAGTGCATAGATTTGTACTCTAATGGTGTTACATGGAAAAGTGACAGCGGGGAAGTTGTCACAAGTAAAGTACTGGTTACTATCATGGTGGCAGATTCAGTTGCCCGACCAGCTATTCAGAATTTCAAACAGTTTAATGGAGAGTTTGGGTGTTCTTTTTGTACCCAGAAAGGAACCAGTGTGTTAAAACGCAGGGGGCGTGTACGGGCTTATCCCTATGAAAACGCAGAGTTGAGGACTCCCTCCCAAACTGATGATCTGGTAGAACAGGCACTTGCTGGAAACCCCTCTAAGGGAGTGAAAGGGCCTAGTATTTTGTCTTGTCTGCCCAATTTTAATATAATTGATGGCTGTGTACCAGATTATATGCACAGTGTGCTGCTGGGTGTAGCTAGAAGCATCACCACACTGTGGTTTCATTCTGAAAACCACCAATCTCCATGGTATTTGGGACGCTATATTGAACAGATTGATGACATTTTAACTTCTATTAAACCCCCCTGTAATGTTTCCCGTGTCCCCCGCTCAGTGAAAGAGAGAAAATTTTGGAAGGCTCATGAGTTTTACATGTGGCTATTTTATTACAGCCTACCGACATTGAAAGGGATCTTACCTGAGAAATACCTTAAGCACTGGTTTAAGTTGGTAAAGGGGGTCTCTCTTCTACTTGGTGAGAATATATCATCACTGCAGATATCAGAATCTGAGAAGTTGCTTACAGAGTTAGTTGAGGAAATGGTTCCCCTTTATGGGATCAATAATGCCACTTACAATTTACATTTGTGTCTTCATCTACCCAATACTGTGAGGAACTGGGGTCCCCTCTGGGCACAGTCTGCATTTGTCTTTGAGTCATACAATGGGATCCTTTTGGATATGATAAAGAGCAGCCAGGGAGTTACTCAGCAGATAGTGAAAACGGTTTGGCTACAGGTGGCACTTCCATCATTTGCCAAAAAAACCATGGGGGGAGCTTCTGAGGAGTATTTAGCTCTCTTAGAGTCTTTTTCAGATGAGAAAAAAAAGGTGCAAGAAGTCAGTCGCTCCCATGGTGTCACATCACTGGGTAGGCCTAAGATTTGTTTGATCAAAAATGAGGATTTTCTAGCCTTGAACAGCATCAGTAACATGGCAACTAGAGTCCCCGTTAAGTACTTTAGCAGAGTAGTGGTTAACGGTCACATAGTTCATTCACAAAACTACACACGTACGTTCAGGAGAAATTCATTCACAGTCATTCTTTCTGATAGCGAGGAAAGTATTTTCTTGATTAAGACATTCATTGTCACTGATCTTGGCCAGGGGGATACATGTTATGCAGTGGGGAAGTTCTTTCAAAAAGAGAAACACGACATTTGCAGTCCATTTAAGAATCCCTGTTATTTCATCCCTGTAGGAAAAAGTATGGGACCTTTAGTGGCTGTACAATCATCTCAGATAAAAGACAAGTGTCTGTTTGTTAGAACTGTGAACAGAAATGTTGACTTTGTCTTCAAATTCATTAACCATAGTGAAATGCTCAGGTAGATGTGGGAATGTCATTCCTGCCTGTGGCCATTGGTCTATTTAATGCCTCTCTTAAAAGAGCACCTCGGAGACGCTCAGTCTCCCTGAGACTGAGCCAGCCGATAGGTTTAACTGTGCCTGGCTGAGCCACGTGTAACATATAGGGCAAGCCGACTTAATATAAATCAAGTGCAATATGTGCAATATGTCACGTGCAATAATGATAATTGACACGGAATGTATACTATACTTACTCTACATATTTGTATTTTGCTACTTGACATTCTACTTATTTTTTGCTTTTTGCTTCTATCGCATTTACTAGTTATTCTATGCTATGTTGTGTTTTTCTGCTTATTTGCTTAATATTGCATTTACTACGGTTTATTTTTATTTTATTTTATGCTATGTGTGTTCTGTGAGCGAGCTACTGTAACTTGTCCAAATTTCCCCCCGGGGATCATTAAAGTCTTTCTGATTCTGATTCTGATACTGTTCCAATAGACTGCACCAAACCGAGAAATGGGAAAATACTTTATAAAAAACACTGGAGGGATAGGCTTTCGTTCATACCTCATGGATAAACAGTTATAAGTAAAAAAAATCCATCTACACTCGGTTTGGAGAAGTCTAGTATCTAAGTCCCCGCCTCTCCGTGATTTACTGACTTGGTCTATAACCATGTATGAAAGGTCTGATGTTATGACCGGCCTCCATAAAATGCCTAGCGACTGGGGATTTTATGTCCTTACGTCTAATGGCACTCATATGCTCAATTATACGTGTACGTACTGGTCTAGATGTTTTACCCACATACTGGAGATTACATTTACAAAAGATGACATAAATCGTGTTAGAAGAACTACAATTAACAAATTGTTTGATAGTATATTGTTTGTTGGTAACTGTGCTTGTAAGATGTGGGGGGTGAAAATTACATATGAAAGGCATGCATGAATGTATGTTCCATCTACTTGTTTCTTCTACTTTTTATTTTATTTTGCTACCTAACTGTGATTTTTTTTTAGGGAAATGCCCCACTTTTTTCACCCACGGGCACTTTGCAGTAGTAGACTGTAATGACCTCTGAGCCATATTCATCTAGAACTGTAACTGCATTTCAGACAAGATAGAAAACATTGCATTTGGTGGATGTAACAGTGCAGTGTATTGCCATTCAATGGATGTGTATGCGCTGTAATGATGTGAATCCAATTTTATCTGTAATGTGGTGCAGTTACGTACTTGAAAAATTGCTAAATTGATGCAATAAACAACCTTAATCAAACCATTTTGTTTTTATACATTTCCTTCTCTTCCACAATACACACCTCAATCTTCATAGAATGGAAATAAGTATGCTCAAGAAAGAATTGATGACCGTGTACTAGTTAATAATTCAGAAAAAAACTAGCAAACAATTGGTATTAGATATTTGTGTTGATATCATAGCTTTTTGTCTCCTCTCACTTGCCATAGTTCATACTGCCTGGTTTACACATCACATGCTGTAGTCACATGTCCACATGTATATAGGATCAAACATGACTACCATTGTGTTGATCTAACACATTCCACATGTCCAAATTCTGTCTTATGTTATTTTCATGTTATCATGTGACAAAATAACACATGAATTTCACATGTTCACATGCATTATCATTATTATGTTATTGCGTGAAATTAGTTTTTTCTGTAAGAGACTTTGGACAAATATGTAGATGTTGCCTTTGAGAATAGAAATATGACCTGGACTTCATGTATGACATGAGCTATATATGGATTCTGACACAGTGTATACAAAGAGATTTGTAAATGACCTATATAGGAGGCATATACCTTGTATTGTGTACATATATGGCCTATATGTGGATATAAAGAAGTGAGACCTATATGACCTGTATTATGAACATATAGGGCCTTTATGTGTATATAAAGAAGCTATATAGGAGACATATATGCCCTGTATGTGCACATATAGTACCTATATGTGGATATAAAGAAGCTATAGGAGACCTATATGCCCGGTATATGCACTTATATGCGCCTGAATCTGGCCTATATGCAACCTATATGCGGCATAAATGTGGCCTATATGCGCATATATGCACCTAAATCTGGCCTATATGCGCATATATGCACCTAAATCTGGCCTATATGCAACCTATATGTGGCATATATATGGCCTATATGCTCATATATGCTCATATATGCTGCATATAGGTTGCATATAGGTTGCATATAGTTGCATATATGTACATATAGATTCTTTCCATGTGGGTGGGATTGGCCAGGAGCAACACTGGAGGGCACGCAGCCCAGCGATTACATGAACCAACTGAAGAGCTCTTGAGAAAGGACAGCGGGCTGCTCTGACTCCCGCTTCTGCCTTGTGCCTTGCTGTTGTGTGTTTATTTTGCACCCGTCCTCGTCCATGTCTCCCTGTCATATCTTCCCTGCTATCTGATCGTTCCCGTTTTCCCCTCGGCTATTCAACACGTCCTCACCGCCCTCGCAAACTGATCGATCATTTCCTCATTCCTCCGATGATCAAACACATCTCTTGATTACTTTCTCCCGGCTGGCACAGAGGAAGTCAACTCCAGCTCGTGCAGCGCGCCGAGGCGCGTTTCAATGGCGTTTCTCCTGTCTGCACAAGGAAGCGTTACCAGTTTTCTGCTTTTCCTCCTGCTCAATTTCAAAACAACAGCTGCGGTATGTGTTTGTTCACGTGTTGTCTTAGATGATAGGGACCTGATACCATGTGACAGGCTGGGGAAGTGTTTAAACTACGCCCTGCAGTAATAAAAACAAAAACACGTCAAACACGTCATTGGCGGAGAGGGCTATTTCTGATAACACGTCAAAGACGTCATTGGCGGTGAATGAGTTAAGGAGTCTCGTGGCCTGCGGGAAGAAACTGTTCCTCAAGCGATTTGTTATGTACACAAGGCTGGATGAATTCAGTGATAAGCTCAGTGTCTTCTTGCCCCTAACTGTAACTTCTGTTCCAGCTACTAATGTTGGAGAAGACTTGCTGCACTCACTCTACTATTTTTCCCGGTCCTGAAAACTTCCTGAGGCGCCGGGCTACAGTATATGGCACCTTGAGACAAAAGGGTCAGTGCAGGGAGCACGTCAGTGCAACACCAGCCCCCTGCAGGAAGCACCAGCACCCCAGTGCAACACCAGGATCACACTGATTATTATGACTGATAACATGTATGTGGTATTGCATTTAATATACTGTATGCATCTGTGAGTCTTTGGTATGGAAAACTTTTGAAGAAAACGTTAGGCCACCAATAAGCATGCAACAGCTTTAGTGTCTGTCCAGGGATCTTAGTATTCCATTCATTATTGCAATATTATAACAAGTTACACGCATGGATGAATTAATCATGTTACTTCCTGAGTTCCTCATTTGTAACAGTTTGGAAACCTAATATTTTCCAATACCCACCCTCCCTTTTTTCTTCTTCTGATGTAACCTCCAGCCAGCACCCAAGTGCAACGCCAGTCAACTGCAATCAGCACCCCAGAGCAACGCCAGGATATGTGATGAAACAAGTATGTTGGCCATCTTGCAGGTCCCTTTTTTAAAACATAGCTGCAATTTCTCATAGTCATCCAGTAGCGGCTGGTGCATCTTTGTCCAGGGAGGGCTATACCAAATATAGGCCTGGACAATGGGGTTGAAATCAATATGATAATCATAAGGATTATTCTCAATATCAATATCATATGATTCACGTATGCAAAATCAGTGTTCATCTCATTGAACTGAATGGTGATGTCAAACAAACCTTACATTTTCAAATAATATTCCTGCTATACCTAATTTGATCAGTTTTTAAGTAACATTTGCTTGTCATCATCAATTTAGACAGCAGAAATGTCACTATTAAAATAACTTCATATCATCACGATGATTCTACTGAAAGACAACAAACAATAATAGGCTATTGAATTATCATCCACTCCAGCCCTAAATCAAGCAAGTAGTAACGGACGTTAGCCTACTAGTAGCCTACCTCCTGAATCATATGGGCAACAGATTAGTAGTAGGCATATAAATCATGGAGCAGATTACAGAAATAGACAGTAACCTGGTCAGCAGCCCTCTGATCTCTACACATCAAACTTCCCTTTAGCATCCATATTTACTTGAAAAGCACATGGCATAAACACTTTGGAAGAAGGACTTGCCACAGCATGTGAATGAGTTACATTACATTACCTATGAGGAAAGCACGTTCGTGCATGCAAATAGAGAGTCGGTCAAGAATGCATTGCCGTCGCTCTACCTGGCCCCACCTCCACCTGGTCGCTAGATACCAGCGCCCCGAATCCCTTTGTTTTGAGAGCGAACAGCGCATGTGAAATTTACACAGATCCTGGCTTAGCACTGGTGGAAGCCGGAAGTGCCCGGACGGCGTCCGTGGCAGAAAGTAGGCTATATATATATATACGTTTTATTTCCCCCTCATTCATGTGCATAGGTGGGGCGGCGCCCTGGCACTCTCTAGTGGCCGGCCGCTACTGTAGTCATCCAAGTAAAAAAGTCAGCATAAATAGAGGACATTTGAATAAAGAACACATTCCTTGCATAATCATCATCAGCTAGTGCAATACAAAAGGTGAGTCTCATTTTCAATGTCATCTAAATCTCATAGTAAACAGAGTCTAGCTTCTTCAGGGGGAGCATTAAACCTACCAGTCTCTATTGCTAACGGAAAGGTTCCAGAGCGTAACTGGGCACACAGAGATCTTTTTCGTCTGTCCAAGTCAAACGTCATAGGCAGGGTGCGAAATACGGGGGGTCTCGGGGGGTCCGAGATCCCCTGATTGACAGGTCAGACCCCCTGAAAGCCTCAACAGCAAATTTGTGGGGGGTCTCTTTGAAATGAATATTTTTCACTTGCAATTGTCACTAAAATGTATTTTAAAAGCTTACTATGTCAGTTTTCATTATTCAAATAACAAAACATTTATAAACAAATACAAAAACACTTGTTGTCGTGTTTCCTCGGCGTTTCGCTTGTTTCTGGTAAGCCCTCCTTCCATGTGTGGCGCTGTGTTGCAATTCTGCATGACAGGTGAACGTGAACCACTGACCGGCGACCGCGCTTGACACTTGACTTGACACAACAACACACAACGCAATCAGCGATTTCTTCCCCACCTTCAAAAATGTCAAAGCGAAAGCAAACATCTCTACTTGCTAACTTTGGATTTACCAAAAAGGCGAATCGTGACAAAAACGGCCATGAGGAGGAGGACGCGATAGCCGGTTCGTCTGGAGCTGCAGCGAACAGTGCACCTAGCGAACCTAGCCTCCCTGGAGCTAACGTGAATGTCGGGGAAGGAGCTACTACAGTCCCGCCAATGCTGCAATGCAGTCATTCAGAAGAGCCCGGCCCGGGTGAAGTTGAGGCCGAGAGCGGGAGCGCCTCTGAGGGAGATGGAGGCCGCGGCGACGGGGCGGCTGGTGCTGCTAGACAGCCGCAGGTACCGGTCGGTTGGACGCGGAAACAGATGCGGGAATGGAGAGACCGCATCGCTTGGCTTGAAATAAGGGAAGGAAAACTAGGATGCTCAGTGTGTCGGACAGCAAAGAGCTTGCTGCTATCAGAAAAGGGCCCGGGGATACACCTAGCAGAAGAATGGATTAATGGTGAAATTACTGCTATTGATGCAGCCAAATTACGTAAAAAGATATATAAACACAGAGACAGCCAGGCTCATGCAAGGTCTGTAGAAATTGGCAAAGAGAAAGAAAAAGAAATCCTCCCAAACAGCTTCGTTGATATACAAGCTGGCTTGTTAAAGACAACAACAATCTCGTTCAGAACGGCGTACACAGTGGCAAAGGAAAGATTGTCATATAAAAAGCTCACTCCCATCATGAGACTGCAGGAGCTAAATGGCGCTGAAGTAGGCAATATCCACAAATCTGACAAAGCCTGTGCAGAGATAATTGGCCACATCGCAAAGGAAATGCGTTGCAAGTTTGTTTCCAATGTGAAGAGAATGCAGTCACGAGTAAGCATCACAATTGATGAAAGTACCATTCACGGCCGTCCCTATATGATTATTTATGCAAGATGTGATGTCACTGGCAAGGGTGATGTAGATAATGTTTTCCTGGATATTGTGGAACTCACAGATGGGGTTGATGCGGAATCCATTTACAATTCTATGATGGCAAGTCTACATAAAGCAGGACTGGATGATGAGTTTCTGAAAACTCATCTCATAAGCATAGCCACCGATGGGGCTGCGGTGCTCACAGGGAAAAACAGTGGACTAATTGTCAGACTGAAAAACAAATTTCCAAATGTGCAGTCTGTACACTGCCTTGCGCACAGGTTAGAACTAGCAGTCAAAGATTCTCTCAAAGAAGTGGCTGGCTGTAATCACTTTGAGTTCTTTATTTCAAAGTTATATTCACTCTATCATCAGTCAACCAGGAACGCCAGATTGCTTCAGGAAGCAGCGGCTGAGCTCAACATGCAAATATTGAAAATTGGTCAAATTTTCACCATCAGATGGGTTGCCAGCAGCTTCAATACAGTAAACGCTGTATGGAAAGATTTCCCTGCGCTAGCACTTCATTTTAAAACATCCAGTGAGGACACATCGCGCCCTGATGTTGAGAGGCAAAAATACAGAGGTCTTCACAAGCACCTCACCAACACAGGATTTGTGGAAGATTTGGCTGTCATGAAAGATATCCTGCGTGAACTTCAGAGTCTGTCTCTCAAGCTGCAGCGAAGAGAAACCACACTTGTGGAGTCAAGTCTCAACATTCAACAAACTATCACTGTTTTGACAGCCATGGCGACATCTGGTGGGAAATCAATGAAGAAGGCTGAACAGCGCATCTCATCGGGCCTTTTTAAAGATGTGGAACTGACAGAAGTCAGGGGGAAAATAAACAAGGCTCGCTTTTATGACTCTGTGATTGCCAGTCTAACCAAGCGCTTACCGGAGTCAAGCTTGGTTCAGCAGCTCAAGCCTCTTGATAAGCGTTTTTGGCCAGAGCAGGAGGCATTGACATTGTATGGCGAAGAAGAAATACGCAGCCTGGCTAAATCACTGGGGGAACCAGCTAGGGAGGCCGTGGAGCAGTTTAGAGATTGGAAACTGCAGGGCACACCACCGGGAAAAACATTAGAAAGGATATGCACAGCAAGTCGCACTTATCTCCCCACGTCTGCTGAGTGTGAGAGAGGATTCTCCGCTGTAAATGACACAGCCAACCAGAGCCGCAACAGGTTGCGTGAAGAGAGCATGTCTTCACTTCTGTTTGTGGACCTAAACGGACCGCCTATGGACAAATTTGATCCCCTGCCGTTCGTGAGAAGCTGGATCAAAGCAGGACATCGCCTCTCCACTTCATGGATTCCAGGACGAAAACGAGAGGAAACTGCCGAGAGGCCTCTCTGGTCCACTCTTTTTTAAGGTAAGAAGAATATTTTATTTATTTATTTATTATTAATATTTTATTGTCATCATCAGTGCATAGGCCTACAGTGAAAAGGTGTAGCCTACAGTGACTGTTTTAGCCGTGGCTCTTTTATCTTCATCACTTAAACATTTAAAACAATAGCCTATAAAACAAAAATAAATATGCCAAATTAAGTGTAAAGTAACTTAATAAATTAAACGGAATGACAACTATACAATATTGCAATTAAAATCTTAATAGCCAACGAAAATGTCTATAGGCCTGGTCGGAAAACTAACCGACTTCAGCTGAGGAAAAACACTATAGCGCAGGCCGCACCCGTCATGCCTCACCAAGTCTAAACAAATGCATATTAAACTTAATTTGGATTTCAAAATATAATACCTAGCTAACATACAAAGCTTAATTAAACACTTTATTTTAATGGCTACAGTCAGAAGTTGTGCGTGTGTGTCGGCTGTCGGCAGTGTCGGGTTGGTAAAAAAATAAAAAAAATAGACTATCGAACTCATAAACACGCTAAATTAAGTTTAAAATAACTTAATAAATTAAATGCCAGGACAACTACTATATATTTGCAACGAAAGTCTTCAATATAGGCAACGAAATTGTTAAAATATAGGCCTGGTCGGAAAACAAATCTATTTGACTTCGATGAGAAAAGGCCGCGGCAATGCCTGTGTGTGTGTGTGTGTGTCTGCTGTCGGGAGGGAGGTGATTTGTGCTGTGTGGATTATATGATCCACGATTTCGCTCTGTGTGTTGTGTGTGGCAATTAATATATAACCTTGTTATTGCTTGCATGATGAAATCCGTGTAGCCTATACGTCTGTGTAAGACTTCAGCACACTGTCTGGAGCACTAAAATACGGAGACCCCCCGATTGTCATGAGGTATTTCGCACCCTGGTCATAGGGCTCCACACCGTAACTGTCTCTTATGTGACGATATGTTCTTAGTTTTGGCTTATCCCATAAGTCAGCAGACAATTTATCCTTTAAAAAAAATATTCATAGTCTCTCGGGTATCACATAATAAAGAAAAAAGAATGACAAGTTAATATAATAATACATAAAAAAGGTATTTCAAATAATTATCATGGCCGATGTCCCAAACAAAAATCTTCTTGGTGAGTTTTTGGTCAGACATTCTCTTCTCACAAGTCTATTCCACAATCGAAGCATTTGACCTCTGTGTCTGATGCTTGGGGATTCCCAACCCATATAATGGCCAGAACTGGGGAATAGGGGGTGGCTCTTTGATGTACAGGGTTACAGCGTGTATGTTCATGGAAACCCCAAACATCAGAAGCATAGTCCAACACAGGACATACACATGAGTTATATAGTTGTGTGTAAGTATGGAACCCCAAGTTACCACAGTGTTTAACTTTGTTCAGTACAGAACCCAGTGCTCTGCTCGCTCATTGAGCTGAGACATTGACTCCCCCCTTAAAGGTCATGTGCTCATCCAGCATCAAGCCCAGTGGTCCACAGTGAAGGATAGAGGATCAGGGATGTCTTGAAAAATAAGCTTTTGTAAATATTAATTGCTGCAATTTTAACATTTGTCTTTATCCTTTTTTATGATAGAATTATTTTACATTAACATGTATTTTATTATTGTGTAAATGCAGTAAACAAAAATAAATCTATGCTGTGTGTTCCACATGTCTGAAGTTATTTCTCATTAAATTTGATCAAGCACAACACACTCACTGACAGCCTCTATGCAGCCTATAATGATGTCTTTAAATAGGGCACAAACATTATTAGCATACAATAAAAGCATAAAATTCACTTGGAGCCCTTGCAGTGTTCGAGCTGTTTTATTTAATTTTCACATCTGTCTTCCTCTAGCTCTGCACCTGCACGATTCAGCTGGGATGTGTGTGTTTTTTAACTTTTTTATTCACCTTATTTCAGGATGTAGTGGAGGGCCATGGTTATGGCATCGTCTAAGACCTGTTGGCACTGTAGGTGAACTGCAGGGGGTCCAGGAGTGGCTCTGACGTGGCTCTTCATGAGCTCAGAGGTCAGAGGTCAGTAGCCTTTAAGTGTCTTTATTGGAAGAGGGATTATGGCTGATGTTGTGAAACAGGCTGGTATCTGGCAGGTCTTCAGTGAGGTCACGGGTGTTGATGTTGTGAAGCAGGCTGGTACCTGGCAGGTCTTCAGTGAGGTGTTGATGTTTTGAAGCAGGCTGGTACCTGGCAGGTCTTCAGTGAGGTGTTGATGTTTTGAAACAGGCTGGTACCTGGCAGGTCTTCAGTGAGGTGTTGATGTTTTGAAGCAGGCTGGTACCTGGCAGGTCTTCAGTGAGGTGTTGATGTTTTGAAACAGGCTGGTACCTGGCAGGTCTTCAGTGAGGTGTTGATGTTTTGAAACAGGCTGGTACCTGGCAGGTCTTCAGTGAGGTGTTGATGTTTTGAAACAGACTGGTACCTGGCAGGTCTTCAGTGAGGTGTTGATGTTTTGAAACAGGCTGGTACCTGGCAGGTCTTCAGTGAGGTGTTGATGTTTTGAAACAGGCTGGTACCTGGCAGGTCTTCAGTGAGGTGTTGATGTTTTGAAACAGGCTGGTACCTGGCAGGTCTTCAGTGAGGTGTTGATGTTTTGAAGCAGACTGGTACGTGGCAGGTCTTCAGTGAGATGTTGATGTTTTGAAGCAGACTGGTACGTGGCAGGTCTTCAGTGAGGTGTTGATGTTTTGAAACAGGCTTGACTTGACTTGACTTGACTATTTGGTGAAATGTCAACAATGAGACAGGGAAACACAGGCAATCACCGAGGATAAAAACACAATAAAGCCATTGGCTTATTTCCATTGCGGTCCTCTAACAAACAACATAGGGACAAAGACATCACACGAATGGGAATCACCTTCTATACTCAAATTAAGACTATTACATTATTACTAGATTGAATAGGAATAATGGCACACTTGAATATTATACAATACATAAACATTTGTTGTTACATGTAAGGAATTAACATAGAAAAACAAGAAAAACTAGGAGGGGGAGGGAGTGGGTTTGCGGGGAACGGGGGTTAGCAGTGGGAAGTGGAGGGAGAAGCTTGTCCACACTGGACTGGAGGCTATGCTATCGCTCATACCCATACGGAAATGTAATATATGGCATATATGCCCCTATATCAAGGCATATATGTTACATATAAAGGACATATATTATTATCTAATACAAACATTCACCGTATATATGGAGATATATATTTTTAACATATATGGAATACTCGTATTAAGATTTGTATATGTACATATATTATATATGCATATAAGGCGTATATATTTTCGCCCATACATGTTAACATATATGTTTAATATTTATATGCAATATAAATGGTATAAACATATATGAAATATCAATATTAAGATGTGCATATGTACATATATTACAAAACTATATACGGTTAATTTTTAAATGGACGCTATATGTTGCCGCCATATATGTAATCATATATATTTAGTTTATATATGTAAGATATAGGTGTTCCGCTTATATGACATACACATTTTAAGATTTGTATATGTTCATACATTAAATGTACATATACAAATAATGTATACATGGCATCATATGTTTTGATCATATATGTGAACATATATATTTGATATTTATATGCAATATAAATGTTACAAACATATATGAAATACCAATATTAAGATATGCATATGTACATATATTACAAAACTATATACGGTTAATTTTTAAATGGACGCTATATGTTGCCGCCATATACTGTATGTAATCATATATATTTAGTTTATATATGTAAGATATAGGTGTTCCGCTTATATGACATACACATTTTAAGATTTGTATATGTTCATACATTAAATGTACATATACAAATAATGTATACATGGCATCATATGTTTTGATCATATATGTGAACATATATATTTGATATTTATATGCAATATAAATGTTACAAACATATATGAAATACCAATATTAAGATATGCATATGTACATATATTACAAAACTATATACGGTTAATTTTTAAATTGACGTTATATGTTGCCGCCATATATGTAATCATATATATTTAATTTATATCTGTAGGATATAGGTGTTCTGCTTATATGACATACACATATTAAGATTTGTAAATAGCCATACATTGAATATGCATTTACGGATAATTTATACATGGCATCATATGTTTTGACCATATATGTTAAGATATATATTTGATCTTCATATGCATTATAAATGTTAAACACATATATGAAATACCAATATTAAGATATACATATGTACATATATTACAAAACTATGTACGGTGAATTTTTAAATGGTGTTATATGTTGCCACCAATATATGTAATCATATATATTTAATTTATATATGCAAGATATAGGTGTTGAGCTTATATGACATACACATATTACGGTATGTATATGTACATATATTGAATATATATATATGAATAATTTATAGATGGCATCATATGTTTTGATCATATATGTTAAGACATATATTTGATCTTTATGCAATATAAATGTTTTAAACATATATGAAATATCAATATATTATTAAGATATGCATATACATATATATTAAATATATATGAATAATTTTAAATGCCTTTATATCTTGCTACCATATATATAAAGATATGTATTTAGTTTAAATATACAAGACTGTGGGCTCTATCGTTGCATCGGCCTATAAACTGCATCCAGTGCAGCACAGATTAGTGGGCGTGGACCAGCCCACTCGATATTTTGGTGTCGGCGCTACAGGCGGACTTAAGCATTATAACCACGCCTTTTAAGCGTAAAATTATGCACAATCTGGTCATTGGAGAAGTGCAGTAAACAAATCACAAGCTTCCTTTTTAAGCTCCAATTCCACTGAGGGAAGTTTTGCGGCCCTCGTGCCGTTTGGCTATCCTTTCCATTCACCATTAGGGCTCCCTCTCCGTTAGGGTGACTTTCCGCCCCGACAGCGTCTGATGGAAGGTCTCAGGGTTGTACAGCCTGACACCTTCCATCAGTCAGAAGCCCTCACTATCAATCAATTTCCCTGGAGGTCCTGGCGCTCCAATTTTGGTTGGAGCTTGTAGCCCCCCTATTATAGAGTACACCCTGTGAAAATGGGACCGGGGGTCCCCTCCCCCTTGGCAGGGGGGAGGAGCAATCGTTGAAAAACCTTGAAATTAGAGTTGCTAATAACTCCTAGGGGAATGGAGGAAAAAGGCTCAATTTTTTTATGGTAACTCCTCTCAACCTATGGATTCAGCTGGCAAAAAAACCGGAAGTCAAATCGCACCGGAAGTGGTCGAAACGCGACTTCCGGTATGTGGGCGTGGTTTTGACTTCCGGTTTTTTGCCAGCTGAATCCATCATTTGAGAGGAGTTCCCACAAGAAATTTCATCCCCTTTCCTCCATTCCTTTAGGAGTTAGAAGCAACCCTACATTTTTAAACGATTACTCCTCCCCCCTGCCTAGGGGGAGAGGACCCCCGGTCCAATTTTCACAGGGTGTACTCTCCTATAGGGGGGCTACAAGCTCGAACCGAAATTGGAGCGCCAGGACCTCCAGGGGAGTTAAATTAATTAATTAATTCAATAAAACAATGCTTTTTGCCCGCCATTTTGGAATCGCCTAACTTCATGACACCACATTGTACACACTGGTGTACAGCTGTATCCTCAACACATGTGCAAAAGATGAAGTCGTTCGCGCATTGTGAGCCCGTGTTATCTTAACACGTTCACTGCCAATGACGAGTTGAGTCGTCAAAAAAAATCCAACGGTTGACTGCCAATGACGAGTTGAGTCGTCAAAAAAAAAAAAAAAAAATTTGACGGTGGGACGTGGATCAACGCCCCCCACGTCTCCTATAAAAATATTGGAGCCACTAAGTGGCGACAGTGCTCTCCAGACTAGAAAAAGTCGAGCCAAAACTGCAGGGGAACGCACGATGAAACCATTCTCATACTGTAAAATGGATTGGCGAAAACGCTTTCGCTTTCGCGCTGATTGCTGGCGGTGGGGGATTGCAAATTTGCATAATAGATTATGGGTGCAACACACTTTGAAACACGCAGCATAAATAAGACCAGAATCGCAAAAGAAACCCCGTTTCTTGGGGTTTCTCAACCGAAAACCCAGAAACGAACGAGCCTCATTCTCATACTGTAGGCGAAAACGCTTTCACGCTGGTGCACACGGGCGCACAACGGTGGGGGGTTCCAAAAATAGACTGGGTGGAAAACACACTTTGAAACACGCAGCATAAAGCCTAGAATCGCACAAAGCTTCATCAAAGCTCTCAAACCCAAGAAACGAGTGAGCCCCATCCACACTCCCAGGGAGGGAGGCTGCTCACTGCTCAGACAGGCAGTAGAAACTCGCTTGTGACAAACGCTGCTGAAAGCCACCAGACACGCCCACGGAGGGAGGAGTTTGAAGGAGAGGGCGTTCAGAACTATATTGTTTAGATGTCTGATCTCTCACTGATGCCAAAAATAAATGGTTAAAGTGACTGTTCTGCCTGTTTGATTGAATTTCACAAAACTGCGATTATCTCAGCTTTCAGTCTCAGACGCTGAAACCATGCTGTACTCAACGGCTAATATCTACATAACTACTAACTCTACAAACTAACTCTTTTAGACAGAGAAAGCACACATTCTATTAGTACTTTTGTGAACTTTGTGTTCACAAAGTCCAAGCAGAAAATAATCCTCGGCTCTTGTAAAATGAGCCAGAATCCTCAAAAAAAACCTCTGGCAGAAGCTACCTACAGTAAAAAAAAAAACGGCTGGCAGTGAATGTGTTAAAAAAGCAACGCTATTTGACGCTATTTGACCGCCATTTTGGTTTCGCTTAACTTCATGACACCACATCGCCCAGATTAGTTGAGAACGTTCCCCTGAACACGTGTGCAAAAGGTTTGGCCATTTTATCCAGCGCAGCCAATGTTATGGTTAAAAAGGTGTTTTCGGGCCTTTAGGATTCAAAAACCCTAACCCTAACCCTAACCCTAAGCCACCAAGTCACCAACCCCTAAGTCATCCCCTAAGCCACTAAGTCACCAACCCCTAAGCCATCCCCTAAGCCACCAAGTCACCAACCCCTAAGTCATCCCCTAAGCCACTAAGTCACCAACCCTAAGTCATCCAAGCCCAGCGCCAAGTCGGGAAGTCACTAAGTCACCGAGGCCAAGTTGGGAACCCCTAAGCCACTAAATCACCAACCCCTAAGTCATCCCCTAAGCCACCAAGTCACCAACCCCTAAGTCATCCCCTAAGCCACTAAGTCACCAACCCCTAAGTCGCTCTAGAATGGCAACCTCCCGATGAAGAACTACTCCAGCCACTCCTCTGGGATCGGGGCGGCCACCTCAGCCGCCGTGCAAGGAGTGCCCTCCGCCTGCCTCCAGCAATTGGGCCGCCGGTCTTCATCAGCATTTTCCAGCTACATCCGCCCGGAGCGGGCGGCCATACCGGCGGCCCAAAGAACCCTCCTCCCTTCATCGGCAAGCATGGCAACGAACAGTGTCCCGGACTTCTGTGCCAAAAAAAAATGTCTCGTTGGTGGTGGCTCCCCGAAAAGCACGGCGCCCAGTAATGCGCAGTAAATCTCCCGGTTAATTTCGCCGGGGGGGAAGAGAGGAAAGAGAGAGAGCCAAGAGAGAGAGTCAGGGTCAGTCAGAAGGCCAGGTTGAGCGGCGCGCACCAAGTCGGGGGCCAAGGAGGCCAAGTTAAATCGTGAGGTGCCATGTAGGCCAAGCTGGGAAGCGCCAAGTTAAACGTTAATGTACCAAGATCGTAGGCCCGATTGAGTTGGGAAGCGTCAGCCGCAAATAGCTGTAAGTCGCTAAAGGTCGAAGGCCAGAAAAGTACAGTCAAACTACCGGCGCCCGCAGATCTCAATTAACCTCCGGTAATCGGATCTTCCTTTTGGGGGATCAAGATCGAAGGCCCGACCGAGTTGGGAAGCGACAGCCGCAAGTAGCTGTAAGTCGCTAAAAAGGTCGAAGGCCAGAAAAGTTCAATCAACTACTAATGTACCAAGATCGAAGGCCCGACCGAGTTGGGAGCGCCAGCCGCAAATAGCTGTAAGTCGCTAAAAGGTCGAAGGCCAGAAAAGTACAATCAACTACCGGTGCCCGCAGATCTCAATTAACCTCCGGTAATCAGATCTTCCTTTTGGGGGATCTCCTAGCCTATGCAGATGCCCTCCTCTTGCCTCAAGAGCAGCGCCACCGGCTAATGGAGTCATGCGCCAAAGTATTTGCCATGCATGCCGATTGCTAAATAAAGTTCGTTAAATCCTACCAACTGGCCTCTCATGATTGAAGTGAGGTCTCTAGACCATATTTCAAGCTGAAGGCCATTCGTGCATAATCTAATCCGATCACCCCCTGACGTCAGTCAAGTTCTAGTATGACGTGGTCAGTCAAGGTCTTAGTATGACGTCTGTAATGACGTCAGATATGACGTCAGTTAATTCTCATATATATAGCAAGGGTTCTACGTCACCTCTCTCTCTCTGGCCGATCATAACAGCAGCTAGCTTCACGGCAGTCCATCTCCCCTGAAGCCGTCCTCCGAAGCGTTGTTTTGCCCCACCCACCTCCCCAGTCCGCCACCAACGAGTCGTGACTCCTGATCCCCCACGGGGGGGGGATCTCCTAGCCTATGCAGATGCCCTCCTCTTGCCTCAAGAGCAGCGCCACCGGCCGGCTAATGGAGTCATGCGCCAAAGTATTTGCCATGCATGCCGATTGCTAAATAAAGTTTGTTAAATCCTACCAACTGGCCTCTCATGATTGAAATATGGTTTTATAGCGTATGTACTTATGTTGACATCTCATATATCCTAAATAAATGTTAGATAATATGACACATATATGTTAGTGACATATATGACATATACAAAAAGAGAACATGTTGCGCATATATGTGTAATTTGCATATGCCACATTTACAAAAAACACGTATATGTTATATGTACAAATAATTATGTATGTGACATATATCCATATGTATGTATTTTCCATACATATTTATATGATTTTGGCATATATGTCATATATGAAATTGGGCCAATTTCTAATAGGTTTCATACATGCTTTACACATATATGACATATATGGTTTTGCAACATATGTACATATATCCAATATATGTAAATCCCATATATGTACATATATTACATTTCTGTATGGGTAGCAGCATCCATTATGGCTCCAATGAGTGTGATCGAGAGAAGGGGGGCGGGGTGGGGGTGAGCGTCCAGGGAGTAGGTGCAAGTGCTAGATAGGCAGGACCAGGCGGCATGAGGGGGAGGATAGGATTGTGTGGGTGTGTGCGTGTCTGTTTGAGTGAGTAGAAATGTGGTCAGGAATGTCCATAATTGTCCTTGTGTGCTGTAAGCCTGAACAGTCAGATAGTGGGAGCCGTCTCCTTCCCGGATGGTAAGCGAAAACATAGCGGGTGCTATGGATACGGCCTCGTCCAAAGTCTCTTATCTTGCAGGTGTTTGGGTGAGAGGTGAACTGTGGGGGGTTTTAGCTCCTCGTTTCACACAGGCCCCTCACGGGGAGAATTTATCTTTCACCAACAGGCAGTTTGGGGGTCCGAAAGAAAACAATGGTGGATAATTTGGATATCCGAGTGAAAAGTATAATCCAATTCTTTCCATCGAAGCTCATCTCTTCAACTTAAACACTTCAGTCCCATATTATTTCATCATCTCCAGGATCTCGTCCAATTTTCTGTTCACGTCTGCAAACATACCATCCACCTTTAGCATGCGATCTGTGATCGAAATAGTCTGATTGTTCACAACACGGGCCACCTCGGTTACCATGCCCATGAGAATGGCTAACTTGGGGCTTTCATTTTTCTCCATTAACATGGACATTTTTCGATAGACAACAGCCATGCTCAATCCCAGAAGCAAATGTCCTGCTATCATAAATCCAAATAGAAAAACATCTTCGACGTCCTCGACAGTCAAAATTGCAAGGCAGAGTACCCTCCATTTCTGCCAGCCGTCCATAACGTACCCCGCGAGAAACGTCCCGTCGGGACACACAGGCTCCCCAGAACCTGCATTTCTCGTGGAGATGATCTTATCAATTGCGTTGAGAGACCAGCGTATTAGTTCCATAATTCCTCTGGTTTTTGAAGAGACAGTGCAAAGGAGAAGCTTTTTGAGCAGGGAGCAGGCTCTAGGAAAGTGAGAGGAAGCAGGAGAGGGAGGATTTGCGACCGCCAAGGCCAAGAGGCAAGTCAGAAGCCTGACTTGCCTGCCTGGCTGGTACCTGGCAGGTCTTCAGTGAGGTGTTGATGTTTTGAAACAGGCTGGTACCTGGCAGGTCTTCAGTGAGGTGTTGATGTTTTGAAGCAGACTGGTACCTGGCAGGTCTTCAGTGAGGTGTTGATGTTTTGAAGCAGACTGGTACGTGGCAGGTCTTCAGTGAGGTGTTGATGTTTTGAAGCAGACTGGTACGTGGCAGGTCTTCAGTGAGGTGTTGAAAATGATAGTAAACACTTCAGGGCAGAGAGTGATAAGGAGTCAGTTCCAGCTGGTTTCCTTGTTTTCTGCTTCCTGAAAAGCCTGTTCACCTCTCCTTCCTGTATGTGGAGAGGTGACGATGGGGGAGAGGGACGGGGCCGCAGGCCGGCTAGGACCCCAAACTCCTGCTGGAATGTTGATGTTGGGGGGATGGGGGGGCGAGGCGGGGGAGGATTTGGTGGAGGGGGGGGGGGTCTGTCAGAGATGAGATGTGTCACAGTTGTTGGAGTGTTCTTCTTCTTTTATGTAGAATATTCACCCAGTGTACCAGGTGTAAGAGCGCTGTCCCTGGTTCTGATGGCTTGCTCTGACTTCACTATTTTCCCCATACAGTACAATAGCCTAAGCAACTCATTTAACTGTAAAATCCAACACATGTTGACATTTATTTTGGTGTGTGTGTGTGTGTGTGTGTGCACCCTCGCACGTCTGTGCGTGCGTGTGTGTGTCACACACTGTGTGTGTGTGTGTGTTTGTGTGTGTGTGTGTGTGTGCGCGCGTGGGTGTGTACTTTGTACTTCACAGAGGTGTATTATGATCAGTTAGTGTCTCTGTTGAGTACAGAAGTTCCTCTTTAAGATGACGTCTTTCCGTTCTGTCTCTTTGGTTCAGATCGAACCAAACAAGGCAGGCGTGAAAACGTCCTTACACTGGGTGATTTCCCAATATGCTTTGTGTCATGGATGTTACCGATGTAAAGAGGAAAGACACCTGCTCATTACGATCAGTTCGTGTCTGTTTGTTGACCACAGAAGAGCCACTCAACAAGTTATCCACTTCACGACGACGTCCTTCTCTTCTGTGAGACTCTTTTTCTTTTATATCTTAGTTTAGAGATGTATCAAACATGTGAAAGGTTGCATTTAACTGAATGTCATATTCTTTTGCAGGCCAAAACATGTTATTGGGTTAAGTTTTGTTCAAAGACATGGGTAACGAATGATTATACAGTAAAGCTCTCATGTATCAGCTCTTGTTGGCCAATAAGTAACAAGAAATTGCAATGCAAAAGATGACTTGGAAGTCATTTACAACAGTGATTCTCAACCCTTTTCTCCTAATTTTGTCCACATACAGCAGACCCCAATTTGATTACATTTTGTCGCTTGGTTCCAAATCTGAAATCTGAAAATATGTTGTTACCTCCGCCAAGGTTATGTTTTTGGGGCCGTCTGTTTGTTTGTCTGGCATGAATCCGATCTGATTAGGTTCAATGGAATGGGTGGGGCTACGGAAAATGGGCCCTATAGGAATGTTGTAAGATTCAAGATTCAAGTTTATTATTTGTCCCAGAAGGGCAATCTGTGTGCAAGCAGATATAAAAAACATAGCGAATACATGTAAAACAAAAACATGGACAAGTGAAACAACATGGAGCATGTGCAGCAGTTTTACAGCAGAATGGATCGAGTGAACACAGAAATAGTAAAAGTAAAAGTCACACCTCAAAGGATCCGTACAATGTACTTAAAAGTAGTAAAAGACACGTACAATGTACTTAAAAGTAATAAAAGTCAGGGACTATTTGAGCTCGCATAGATAGGTAGGTAAAAGTAAAGAAAATATATCTCAAATATAAAATATAAAATATATTAATAGCAGCAACGTTACCTAAGAAAGAAAAAAGTGCATACTTAAGGCCTTAAGAGGCAATATATCACAGCTAGACTATGCACTCAAACTCCTCCGCCCAGCATCTAATAAGGCTGTGATGAGGGACAGAGAGAGAGAGACAGAGAGAGAGAGACAGAGAGAGTGCATGTAGACTCTGGATTCGAGGGGTGGCTAGGGGGTTGTGGGTGGTGGGAGCGTGATTTCTAACCCCACATAGGATAAGCAATAACCATGCCCTGTGGCGCCGGGATTGGCCAGGAGCATTGAAGCTTAGGACTAAAGCACCTGGGGTTTTTCATCTTTTAAAATAAAGATGTTTAAAAAACGATTGCTTGTTACATTTTCAGTGCTGTACCTTTTTTCTGGGTAAGAATTGAGCTTGAAATTAACGATATGATACATTATATTATATGAGCTATGAACGTGAACACAACACCGTTTATATTATTGCATGTTTTTGTAGATTGTGTACATTGTGTAGATTACAATTATTATGCTTATTATTAATATTACTATGCTAAGGAAGGTAGGTGACCATAATTCATTTCAATGTCCGCTCTCAATGTTCGCTCTCGAAATCGCTGTCCGTTCTCAAGAGCTATTCAGTTGGTTCATGAAATCGCTGGGCTGCGTGCCCTCCAGTGTTGCTCCTGGCCAATCCCGGCGCCACAGGGCGTGGTTATTGCTTATCCTATGTGGGGTTAGAAATCACGCGTGGTGGGAGGCAGGGGGTGAGGGAAGGGGGCGAGGCTAGGTCCTAGAGAGTCGGGGTTCGAGGGGTGGGTAGGGGGAGTGGCTAGATGTATGTGGATGGAGAGGGCGTGATAAGCGAAGGGATGGGGCTACGGAAAAGGGGACGTAGGGATAGGAAGGTCGTAGTAGAGAGTCAGGGTTTGCGGGGTTGGGTAGGGGGAGTGGCTAGGGGGATGTGGGTGGTGGAGGATGCATGGGGAGGAAGGGGCGGGGCTAGGGAAAAGGGGCCTTAGCTAGGGACAGGAAGGTCCTATAGATAGCTGGGGTTTGAGGGGTGGGTATAGGGCAGTGGCTAGGTGCAGAACCGATCTGGGTCAACGGAGGGGCTGGGGATAGGGAAAAGGGGCCGTAGCTAGGGATAGGAAGGTCATAGAGTCGGGATTTGAGGGGTGGCTAGGGCGATGTGGGTGGGGTGGTGAGGGAATGGGGTGAGGCTAGGGGCCGTAGCTAGGTATAGGAAGGTCCTAGAGAGTCAGGGTTCGAGGGGTGGGTAGGGGGAGTATAGCTATATACATGTGGGCGGTGGGACTGGGCCGTAGCTATATAGGGATAGGAATGTCATATAAAGTCGTGGTTCGAGGGGTGGATAGGGGGAGTGGCTCGGGGGATGTGAGTGGGTCAGGGTTCTGATAACAGAATAGCAGACTGGAGTATTGGCCTTGGCGGAGGTCTACATTCCCCAAGTGCTCTTCTAGTTAGAATTCCATGATAATACGCAATGAAATCTACAAGGTTATTGGCGGATATCAGTTCAGTTGCTTGTGCCATATTTGGAATCTCTATTTTATATGCCATGTAACCATTGTGCTGCTGCAACTCAAAGCAATGAAGAATTTATCACATAGATATTTCTCACCAGTCCAAATTCAGCTTCCAAATTGTTGCATAAAATCCACTTTTTCTACATTTCTGCGTTTGGGCCAAGCAAGTTACAATACCAAGCCGGAAGTGCAGGGGGGCATTAATGAGTAAACAGTGAGTAAACAGTGAGTCGTATTTGCGGGTTGCTCCAGATGAATGATTTTCGGTTTTTCAAAGACAGAAAAGTGGATTTTATGCAACAATTTGGAAGTGGCAACTATATTTATTTAGTGAAAAAAGAGTCCCGCACACTGTTAAGCTGCAATCAAATTTGTTTTACTGTGACGTTTCGGTCACCGACCTTTTTCAAACAAACATTTAGCAGAGGTGAGAAGACCATCTTAAATAGGGGCTGGCTGTTTCGTTGTAGCCAATCCAAGCTCCCCACGGAGACTGGTGTTCAGCTCTGACAAGACAAGTCAATTACCCTAAAAGGTACAACACTGAGTGATCTGTACAAATAGACATTTTACAAATACACTTCAATAGGTGAATAAATAAGGTGAAGCTCCACAGGGAAATAGACAGAAAGACAATGATAATGAATAGACAAAAAGGCATAATAATACAGTGGTTAATTTAGGCCAGACTGTCTTCAATTAAGTCCTGAGCAACAGGGACCCCGCAGTGAAAAGTTAAAGGGGAACCTGTGCGCAGATAGCCTATACACATGTGAGTGAGCTTCACAGTAACCAAGAGAAAAAATGAATAATAACAAGAGATAAATAGATAATAAATTTAAGGGAGAACACAGAGACTTCTCTAAATAATCCATAGTGTATTTCCATACACGTGTGGAAGTGGACACAGTCGGCAGGGGTTATGAGGAAAGAGCCTGACTGTTCTGTGCCCAGTCCACACATGTAAGGTTTAGGCTCCTTGGCTCCTTGAGCAGGAATGGAAAATATTTAAAATATATAGTAGAAAAATAGAAAATACAGTGTAAACAGGGATCACAGGAACATGTTGAATAGCAGTTCATCATTCAGTCCTTTTGGTGCCAGTGTTTGTAATGTGTGGATCCAGAAAGATTCTCTTTGTTTTAGCAGTTTGTCATGGTCACCGCCTCGAGGTGGCAAGGTGACCTGCTCCACACCACAGAAGCGCAACGTAGAAATGTCATAGTGAGTATCATTGAAATGCACAGAGATGGGATAATCCCGGTCATTTCTCCGTATTGTGCTTTTGTGCTCACTTATTCTTTGTTTCAGTTTTCTAGTCGTTTTCCCAATGTAGCTCAGTCCACACGGGCAAGTGATCATGTAGATCACATGTGTGGAAGCACATGTGATGACACCAGTAGCGAAGCGTACGCCGGGGCAGAGGGTGCGGCCGCCACGGGCCCACTTGCAGGCCAGACCACCGGGCCCGGCTGGCAACCTGTGCTTTTATTTTTCTTCTTCAGAACAAGCTTGTCTGTAAAGTGGCTTCACTGTAGTCTTTCTTGGACATAATATTACTTGGCTCAATGAGTGACAAATTGTGTTTTCGGATATAGGGGCTATCAGCTATTTTACAGTTGTGACTTAAAATGACTTTATTTAATAAAGTCAGTGGTGTGAGTCTGAGAGGAATTCAATCAATAGACAATAACATTGGTGTGTTTAAAATGAGATATTCCACTAAATATGGCTAAAACCGATCCAAACATGCAAAAAAGGCACATTTTTCTTCGCGGCCTGGCCTGGCCTTAAAAAAAAAAAAAAATGGATGGGGCCCCCCTAAGATCTTCGCCCCCTCTGGGCTGATAGGGTCGCTCCGCCCCTGGATGACACTCTTGATGGGATACGTCCTACCTGTGTGGGGATGGGAGAAAGAGTAGGTTTTAACAGTGTTGTTGCATTGTGCACAGCTGCCACAACGGTAGTTGCCATTGGGGAGGGGGTGCAACAATGTCTGTGTAAAACCAATGGGTCCTCTCATTGGACTGGAATCTGCACGGACCACAAGATCCCTGATGTTTTTCCCTTTCCTGTTTACAAAGAGCGGCGAGTACGTAAAAATAGAAGAGAGTTCAGGGTCGGACTTCAATATGTGCCAGTGTTTTTTAAAAATTGATCTAAAAGCAGCAGAGTGGACCGAGTATTGGATGACACATGTGACAGAGAATTTCATCTGTTTTTTGACACTTTTTTTTAAAAGGTCAGAGCGTGTCTTTTTTATGGCCAAATCATATGCATGATCGATCCACAGGGGTGGATATCCCCGCTGGAGGAATCTCCTTCTCATTTCCACAGCTTTCTCATTAAAGTCCTCAGTGGAGTGGCAAATCCTTTAGTCGAAAAAACTGACTAATGGGGAGCCCCTTCTTTAAGGGTGTGGGGTGAAAACTTGAAGCCAACAATAAGGTGTTTTTATCTGTCTCTTTTCTATATAATGTTGTTAGGAGGGAGCCATTATTGTTCAAAACCCAGGAAACTCACTTTTACGTTACTATAGTTAGATGTAAACCGTAGGTTACAGTCAAAACTATTGAGTAGAGTGACAAAATCTGCCAGTTCATTATGACCTCCATTATATATACAGAAGATGTCATCAATATATCTGTACCACTTGATGATTTTTGATAGATGTGTGTTTTTGTCTGGATTAAACACATAAATCCTTTAACAAAAAAAACACAAATAAATTGGCGTAATTTGGTGCACAAATGGTTCCCATGCTCGTACCAGAGACCTGCAAATAAAAATCATTTTCAAAACTAAAAAAGTTGTATTTCATAGCAAGGTCAATGATGAGTTGATTGGGGGGGGTTCTTTGTGCTGTCACGATCCTGTAAATAAAAACCCAACGCCTCCAAACCAGCTTCATGTGGTATATTGGTATACAGGCTTGTGACATCGAGGGTTAGCAGGAGGACATCTGGTGGTAAATTGTTAAGGCAGGAAATTTTGTCAATAAAATCAGTGGAATCCTTGATGTAGGCAGGCAGGGCCTGAACAAACGGCTTAATAAAGAAGTCCATTTTGACAGTGGAGACCAAAGAGAGTCTGTTTGTGCCACAATGGGACGGCCTGGGGGGTTGGTGAGTGATTTATGTACTTTGGGCAAAGTGTGCATTACCGGCCAAAGTACACTTGCCCAAATACACTTTGCCTATATATAATATATAATATTTTCCATTCCTCCTCAAGGAGCCAAGGAGCCTAAACCTTACATGTGTGTGCTGGGCACAGAACAGTCAGGCTCTTTCCTCATAACCCCTGCCGACTGTGTCCACTTCCACACGTGTATGGAAATACACTATGGATTATTTAGAGAAGTCTCTGTGTTCTCCCTTAAATTTATTATCTATTTATCTCTTGTTATTATTCATTTTTTCTCTTGGTTACTGTGAAGCTCACTCACATGTGTATAGGCTATCTGCGCACAGGTTCCCCTTTAACTTTTCACTGCGGGGTCCCTGTTGCTCAGGACTTAATTGAAGACAGTCTGGCCTAAATTAACCACTGTATTATTATGCCTTTTTGTCTATTCATTATCATTGTCTTTCTGTCTATTTCCCTGTGGAGCAGCTAAAATTTGTACAGATCACTCAGTGTTGTACCTTTTAGGTAATTGACTCGTCTTGTCAGAGCTGAACGGCAGTCTCCGTGGGGAGCTTGGATTGGCTACAACGAAACAGCCAGCCCCTATTTAAGATGGTTTTCTCACCTCTGCTAAATGTTTGTTTGAAAAAGGTCGGTGACCGAAACGTCACAGCAAAACAAATTTGATTGCAACTTAACAGTGTGCGGGACTCTTTTTTCACTAATTACGGACGTTTTTGTCTTTGCCCGACACACCTGTCCTGATACATGTGCAGAGTTTCTCTTCAACTATATTTATTTAAAAGAAGAGGATGTTGGACATCGGATAGCGTCTTCACTTCAAGTTTCTGGCTCAGGTAAGGGTTCGTCTTTATACCTAGATGTGAGAGCGGCACGATTGTCTGATTGGAAATGCGTAGTGGGTTGCCGGGCGCTAATGCTCAGTATGAGCGAGAAGTGCCCGGCTAGCGGGGTAAATAGTAGCCAAACCTTGCACCCAGGTTGGAAATGTCACCCACCACTCGGAAACAAAAAAATACACGAATCTACCAGATTTTGGCGCTATAACAACCCATTTTATGTTTTTGCCCATTTGCCCATACTGTATGTGGCCCAACGGCTAGCTACTACAACTTACTACTACTACTACTACTATTACTACTGCTGCTACGACTGCTACACTCAAGCACTCAATGATGATGTCATTAGTGATGTCACTCAAGCAATTGAAATGTCATCAGTGAGTGATGTCATCATTCTACTGCTACAACTATTACCACCACCACCACCACTACTACTACTATTACTACTGCTGCTGCTGCTGCTACTACCATTACTACTGCTACCACCACCACCACCACTACTACTACTACTGCTGCAGCTACTACTGCTACCACCACCACCACTACTATTACTACTGCCACCACTACTACTATTACTGCTACTACTACTACTACTGCTTGGACCCCATCATTGCTGCATGGGCGTCGTTGGGCCTCCAATGTTTTATGAATAGCTTCGGATCTAAAAAATAAAATAAAAAATACCCTGCCGATATTACTATCTTTCAAAGGCTGTGGCGGGCTCATTTTTTAAGCTAGCATGATGTTACTTATACCATAAAACTAGAAGATCCCAGAAATCCATTGGTATCAACCCTGTCAAGCCCCTCCATCCACCTCTATAGGCCAATGATTCTCAATCTTTTTCATATCAGGGACACCTAAATTTGTCTTCAGGACCCAAATATGAGAACATGTTTGTGTTATATTGTTTGATGTGATTTTACTTTACTTTACTTTACTTTACTTTATTTCATTTGGCAGACGCCTTTATCCAAAGCGACGTACAACAAGTTATTTACAACCAACAAGAATACAAGTCAGAGACTAGCAAGAATAGAACAATATAAACAGTAAAACAAGGCAGTGACAGGATCAGAACAAAGGTCAGTTCATGAAGGAATACCGAAAAGGTGAGTTTTTAGTCTTTTTCGAAAGATGGGTAGAGTTTCGGCCGTCCTGACCGAGGGAGGGAGTTCGTTCCACCGTTTCGGTGCCAGGGATAAAAAAAGTCTCGAACGGGATGAGCGATTATTGAGTACATGTAATGGTGGAGGGGCGAGGCGTCCAGCACTAGTAGAGGGGCGGAGGGAGCGGTGTGAGGGCTGGAATCTGACCATAGATTGTAAGTACGGAGGGGCTGTCTGGTGTACTGCTCTATAGGCTAGAATAAGTGTTTTGAATTTAATACGTGAGGAAATGGGAAGCCAATGGAGGTCATGGAAGAGGGGGGTGACGTGGGAAAATTTGGGTTGATTGAACACCAGACGAGCTGCAGCATTCTGGATGAGCTGGAGTGGTTGAATAGCAGAGGTAGGTAAGCCAGCTAGAAGGGCATTGCAGTAGTCAAGCTTCGATGTGATAAGTGACTGGACCAGGAGTTGTGTTGCTTCTCTTGTGAGGAATGGTGTGCTGTTGCAGAAATGTAGGCTGAGAAGGAGAGCTGGTTGTCTATGATCACACCCAGGTTCTTAACAGTTTTGGAGGGTACTACAATGGTGTTATCTATTGAGATGAAGAGGTCAGTCAGTGGGCAGTCTTTTCCAGGGAGGAAGAGCAACTCGGTCTTACTTAGATTCAGTTTCAGGTGGTGAGTGGACATCCAGTTACTAATGTCTTTGAGACATGCGGAGATGCGAGTCATGATTTGGGTGTCATTTTGTCCAGAAATCCATGACTATCTGTAATGTAGCCTACATTACATTACCTACATTATGTAGGTAGATGACAGTGAAACTATGATCAATATCATATTTTTTCTATGTTCTCCAATTGTGTTAACTATTAACTACTCTACTAACTTAACTACTTTATTCAGAATTGACATCACAACATACGTTTTCTTGCATTTCACTTTTGGTTATCCGTTTGTATAAGCACACAAATTGAATCATGAAACCACAATGGTTTAAGCAAGTGTACTCAAACTTTTGACTGAGTAAGGGGCTAACTTAGGTTCTGGCCAAGGGACAACAGTTGGAAATTAGCCATCTGGCTAACACGGTCACATTGACAGTGATGTTATGTGCACTGTAGTGCGAAAGCATGTGAACTAAGCACAAGGCCAAACCACATGATGTGTGGCACTAAAAATCATTTCACAAGGTTGGCAGGTCTGCTGTAGCAAGAGTGAGCAAATTTATGTCAGAACACTATGGTAATTGTACAGGGAAGAGGAAATGTCACAATAAAATAAAAAAAGACAGTGAAATATCCTCAACTGTTATGTACACAAGGCTGGATGAATTCAGTGATAAGCTCAGTGTCTTCTTGCCTCTAACTGTAACTTCTGTTCCAGCTACTAATGTTGGAGAAGACTTGCTGCACTCACTCTCCCGGGATGAAATTAACAATATTTTTCCTGGTCCTGAAAACTTCCTGAGGCGCCGGGCTATATGGCACCTTGAGACAAAAGGGTCAGTGCAGGGAGCACGTCAGTGCAACACCAGCCCCCTGCAGGAAGCACCAGCACCCCAGTGCAACACCAGGATCACACTGATAACATGTACAGTATGTAGTATTGCATTTAATATACTGTATGATCTGTGAGTCTTTGGTACAGAAAACTTTGGAAGAAACTGTTAGGCCACCAATAAGCATGCAACAGCTTTAGTGTCTGTCCAGGGATCTTAGTATTCCATTCATTATTGCAATATTATAACAAGTTACACGCATGGATGAATTACTCATGTTAATTCCTGAGTTCCTCATTTGTAACAGTTTGGAAACCTAATATTTTCCAATACCCACCCTCCCTTTTTTCTTCTTCTGATGTAACCTGCAGCCAGCACCCAAGTGCAACGCCAGTCAACTGCAATCAGCACCCCAGAGCAACGCCAGGATAGCAGTGATGAAACAAGTATGTTGGCCAGCGCACGCAGGGCACAGGCCCAATTTAGTCACCAATTTGCAAGCCGATTTGGTCCCACACAGAAACCATAACACCTGCCGCTACGAACTTGGTAGGTACGTTCACAGAGTCATTTTTTACTATGGGTGGAAAAAATACACTAGTTGACCACTAGGTGGCGCTATAACAGCCCTCTTTACGTTTTGGTCCATCACTTTTGAACCGTAGCATCTACAATCAAAATGATTTTTTCCCTCGATTCCTTGGGTCATTCCGCATCTGCTGATAGAGGCCCCGCCCATTTCCGTCTAACTAGATTTTCCACCATTTTGAATGATCTCTTTTTTTTTTTTGCGATTTCTCCTTCAAATTTTGGTCCAATCTTCACCAAAACCACATCACACAGCCAGCCCCGTAGCTACCATTGAGGACACCGAGGTCATGACCTTGGTATTTTCAACAACAATAAAAAAAAATCTTTTTTTAGAAAAATAGCTCCGGCCCCCAGATCTATTCATCTGTCATTAGTCGTGTTTCCATTACCCTCAGAAATGCGCAAAATCTAAATATCGCAATAGAAATTGGGTAATGGAAACACGTAAATTTCGAAAAACCTCCCAAATATCGCAAAACGTTTTTGCGCTCTCATGAGGTGGTTTTTCAGACGTGTCGAGTTTATCGCAAAAGTGTAATGGAAACACTTTTTCTGCATTTGCACGTCATGTGACCCATTCTCCTTTGGAAAAGCAGCGGAAAATGAGGGAGAAACTGTTCGATAAGCTGTGGCAAAACCTCCGCAGCAATGGAAAACTTTGAAGCAACGCTAGCAGAAAGACGAGTGTTATGCAAAATAAATATAAAATAGATAATGTTTAATGGCAGAAATCGGTCCATGGTGACAGGCTGCCTGTGTGCGCGCATTTGGCACAGCGCGAGATGAGGGGATGAAAAGCACACACCGGTGCGGTGCGTGCTCCTGACTGAAGTGAATACAGTGACTGTGAGTAATACATTACACACGTTTCAGGTGCAGTGTTATTATAATACACAACATTGTGATTATTGAACCAAATCAGCCTTTTCCCCCCTCCATCTCTAAATCGGACCAGTTGTAGGCTATTAGGCTTTTTTCCTCTGCCTGTCGCGCTCACTGCATTCACCGCGGGCAGCAACATTTTGCGACTCATTTTATTTTGAATTGATAATCAGGCTCGTTTATATGCATTGTAACTTCATGTGGTGATTTGCATTGACCATTGGTTGGATTTGAGCATGCAGGGGACGGGATATGCAGGGCCGATTTTACCAACGGGCTTACCGGGGCTGGAGCCCCGGGGCCCGGGACATCAAGGGGCCCAAAAAAAAAAAAAAAAAAAAAAAAATTACTGACGCCATTCGAAATTTTTTGCAGAGTAATAACATCCACTGTGAGAGGGCTCCCGAATTTATCGTGCTTAGGGCCCCCAGATGTACAGGGATGCCCCTGTGTGTGTGTGTGTGTGTGTGTGTGTGTGTTGTGATTGGTAAATTGTGATTGGTAAATCACAAGTTCAGACACGTTGATTGACAGGTCTGACATTTAGGTTACCAATCACACGACGGGAGGCGCCCAGGCGCTCCCAGGCTGAAGCCTATTGTCCAATGACTGAGTTCATTAACCTGCTCTCAAACTGCTGCCCGCTTGCTGGAGGTGCCTGGTCCTGGAGTGAGAGAAAAAGAAAGCCTGATACCGGCGCCAGTATGTTTCCAGAAAAGAAAACTGCGACTGCAAGCGGCAGTCAAAAATGGAAAAAAAGGGCAGAGAAAGCTAAACCTACAGTTTGTGTTTGTAAGTTAGAATGCTGACAGGAGAGCAGGTGGTGACATGAAAGTTAGTGAGAAAAGGAGAAGATACTGAATAATGACATCACAACAGTATAATCCTAATGTTGATTTAAAATGAGATATTCCTTTAAACACGGCTAAAAAAGGTTAAAAAAAACACTCAATTTTTTTTCGGCAGTCGCCGAAAGAAAATTGAGGGGGGGGGCCTGCAGAGATGAATAGCCCCAGGGCCCATGAAGTGTAAAATCGCCCCTGGGGATATGGGGCAGATCCACTGTGGCAGGCAGCTGCTGGTAATGGGAATTGCGTTCAGGTGTGCGCTCCGTCAGACCAAACTCAACTTCAGTGGAAACGCCTACAAGTCGCAATTGTACATTGTCGAAGTTGTAGAAATATCGCAATTATTTTGCGAAAAACTGTAATGGAAACACAGCTACTGATGTTTTAAAGCCCTCATAAATAACATGATTATGACAGTTGATCAGAAATGCAACAATTTGCTTCCTCTCTGTGTGCTATAGACCTTATTCGATTGACGTCACTCACGTACGGGCACGCCCACCGCCGTCATATTCTTGACATTCCGCAGCGCGCTGTTTAAAAGTGACTGACAGCTGTCATAGCTTAGGACGCTACTTACTAGCCTATTTAATGCCGTTTTTACTGTGTCAGGAGCTATTTCACAACAGCGATAGTGTGCTGTGTAATAATACACGGCTGTAGTAATAGCAGCAATAAAAGCCCGCGTGTTAGCTACTAGCTACTGTCCACAAACATGAAGGGAAAGAGACTAGAGGCTAACGTTAGTAGCAAACATTGGGCTCATGCAAGCAAGCGTCAGATCAAGCAAACATTTAACGTTAAGGTTATTTACCTTTGCTGTCACGACAATGTTTGATGATGATGATGATGATGATGATGATGATGACATTAGTGGCACAAAAGTAAAAATGTCAGACCAATTGCCACAGATGAAATAGTTATAACGCTAGGACTCAAGGGATTTGAAAGCCTTCAGCTCCTGAGACGTGTAGCCTATGCCAATGCTGTCTGCACAATGTTGTCCGGTACGTTATCCTACTTGGCAATATAATGAGTTATATTTACTCTGTCAGTTTTTAATAGGGGTCCGCACCTCCGACCAAACTTATTTTTTCATCACTTCTCTTTGAAGCCATAACTGTTGCTGTATACGCTCGGCAAGACTATGTTACGGCTGCTGTTTGTCAACAACAATATGGCGCCATCGGGGGTTATCGAATAAGGTCTATAGAAGGAAGAGAGATAACTCACCACAACGTTCACATTTTGCATTGGGGCTAGATTGGGGCTAGACTTTGGGGACAGTTCTATTGAAGTGAATGGGTAAGTAACTCCCCTGTAAGTGATGTTTGTGTAGATGGGCCATTGTATTTAATTGAGCAGTATCCTGCCATGTGACCTGTATGCAGAATATAAATTATATTGATGAGATGAGATCAACTTTATTGTCCCAGAAGGGAAATTTGTCTTGGGCAAAAAGTGCGCATAGCCACATCCAGCGTTACAAAAACACAAGAACACAGAAACAGGACAGACACAGCATTGCACTAAGACACAGTGGGGAGATGCCAACTGAGACATAAAATTGCACAAGCCCTATTGCACAATTTGTTTAAATCATACATACCCGTAGGTAAAAAAGAATATAAAATCAACAATAAAACCAGCAGCGAGATATTGGATAAAATAATAAAAGAGTAAAAGAATAAACATTAAAATAAGATTAAATGAAAAGTAAAAGAAATAAGATAAGAAGGTAAAACATGGGGCTAAGATTACCATTCCTACTTAAAGTGCCTCCCCCTACATACTATGGGTTGCTACAACCTGGGGGAAGAGCAGGCTGTTTGTTCAGAAGTGCAATCGCGGTAGGGAGGAAGGAGATCTTATAGCGGTTGCTCCTGTATCTGCTGGCTCTGAATCTTCTGCCAGAAGGTAACAACTCATATTCTGAAAATAAAATGTGAGAAGGGTCGGTCAGAGCTCTATGAGCCAGGCTGATGACCATGCCATATCTGATCAGGCTTTCCAGCACAGCATTGTAGAATGTTGACATGATTTTGGTGCACACTTGAAAAAGTCTGAGCCTATGTAGGAACAGCAAACATTGTGCCAGTGTTGCACACAGATAATCAACATGGACGTCCCATTTTAACATGTTATCTATTTGTATCCCCAGATACTTATACGAGCTGACCTGCTCAATTTCCCTGTCTTCTATGACCACAGGGTCATGTGCTCTCACTGTTCTCGTGTCAAAGATCATTTCTTTAGTTTTGCAGGTGTTTAAAATGAGGTGGTTCCTCTCGCACCACTCTTTAAAAGTAGCTATCTCCCTGTAGTAAACAGAAAGGCATTCATCACCCTTCAGCAAGCTCACAATAATAATGTCATCTGAAAATGTGATGACACCCAGCGAGCACAAAACGTTTTTTCAACGTTGATTTTTAGTTTAAATCTGGGTGATATTGGGTTTGAACGTCTAAGACCTAATTTCACCCTCTTTTCAACCGGCTAAAATGCGGTTACAACGTCAACGTGTAAAAAAACACAATTTGGTTCATCATATTGTTAAAACATTTGTTGTAGTTTGGAATAGAGACAATATTGATAGTGTGTGAATTGGCATTTGTCCATTTTATTGTGTAACTGAGAGTTGAAATCTCGTCTACACGAAAACTACATTTCAACGCATTTTATGTCACATGGAATATCATAAATATGGGACTATATAGGCTATGTGGTGCCAGCAAAAAGCTTCCAGGACACAACTATGGTTAATAGTTTAGCGCAATACTGTAAAATAATGAATTCAGTTCCTGCAGCAACGCGCATGCGCAAGTACTTAGTCGCTAGCTGTGACTGACTAGACCAAAGCAAGTCTGCACCGGTCTTCACCAAGTGCGGAACGAGGTGCTCTGGGCACGCTATGTTATTGTAACTATATATCTATGATTGTAACATACTGTATACGAGGCTCTGTGTACCCCCTGAGTCTCTCGTGTTAAAGTTAACTCTCTGTTAACCTCTGAAGCCATACAGCCTACAGACTACAGATGCACACACACACAACATCATTTTAGTCTGTTACATAATATGATAGTCTCGTACGCATCACATAAAATAACTTGTCCTCCCAATCGTTGACAATTGTGTGTAGTCTAAGTTGTGTGCGAGATAGAGTATATATATGCCCGGCTCTCTGTGTAGTATAAGAAAATCTATAGCTCACGACGCAGAGCGCAGTGGCTTGCACGTGGGAGATCGGGGTTCGAATCCCGTGTGCGCTCCCGAGTTTTTAATTTAAGATGCTGGTGAAATATGGTCTAAATCTGAACGTTCAATAAACGTCTGCAAATAGTGGGTGAAAAAACTTTCACTTTCAAACCTTCCTTGCACGTTTTTTCAACGTTGACCCTAAACGTTTTTTAAACGTCTTTTCAACCGAAAAATGCTCGCTGGGCAAAGTTGCTTGGCTGACTGTTCCTGCCGTGATAAGGAAGGGTGAGCTCACCCCCCCCTGGCGGGCACCTGTACTGCAGTGTTTAGCATTGGAGAAGGAAGAATTGACCTTGACATGTTGAGTCCTGTCTGTTAAAAGAGAGTAGAACCATTTAATTATGAACAGATTAATGTTCATATTAATTAGCTTCTGGACAAGCAGCTGAGGTCGGAGAGTGTCAAACACCGAACTAAAATCGGCAAATAAGACGCGTGCATAGGCTTTGGGGTCTGAGTCTAAGGGCTCTATTCTCCCACAGGCCATCGGCGCTATTACGGGCCTTAACCGCAAAAAAACGTGCCTTGCGCCTGTTTCGGCAAGATAGCAATAGGCTTTAGGCTGCCAAATGCGCTTTAGGCCGAATGGGCGTGGCGCAGTCCCAAAGTGGGCGTGTCGGCGCTAAATACCAGCCTAGTGATATCTTGGGACCCTTGCCTACATTTAGCGCTTTGCGCTTTTGAAAAGCAGGCCTATTCTTTGCCTTCACTGCTTCTTCTCTGTCACCCTTCTCTCTCTCTCTCTCTGAGTTCCCAGCATGCATTGTGTTTCTTCATTTCGCTACTAAATAGCCACCAAATGAGCCAAAATAGATATAAAAGGTAGTTCTAAATTAATGTGTAATGGTAACACAGCCTGCCATTGTCAACATTTCAATATTGGACCAAATAAAACATGAAATGAAAACACCACCCTCTGTGAAACATATATGTCCTCCTGGGCATATATATACCCCTTGTCGAGTTAACGTGATTTAGAGAAGTAACAGCGGAACGCGCTTCGGAACGCGCTTCTAATGGCATCTGCTATACTGTGATGTACCTCCAATAACTTGGCCCTATTTCACATTTAGTTTTACAATAAAAACACATTTATGCAATGACTTGACATAATGTAGGGTATATTTATGTGCATCATCCTTCCTGCAGCAGGCGAGAGAAAATGATATCTTTCTGGACAAACTTTCACCAATCTAATAGGCTATATTTTTCTAGCTGATGCATAGAACATTATTTTCACTTTGATCTTGCTATAGTGTAGCGTATTTACATGCTTGCAGTATTGAAACTGCAGTTAGATTGGTTTGAGAAGCATAATAATATGGAATAATAGCCTATAATGCAGACAGACAGGCTGGATGAAGGGAGGGGGGGGGGGGCAGAGCGTTTGGCTTTCGTCTGGTTTTGCGGGATCACTGGAATTGGAGCTAAAAAGGCAAGCGTGCGATTCGTTTATTGCACTTATCCAATGAGCATGACGGTGCATAATTTTACGCCTAAAAGGCGTGGTTGTAATGCTTTGGGCTGCATCTAGCGCCAGCACGACGATATCAAGTGCGCCTTTCCACGCCCACTGCTTTGATCTGCGCCTGCCGCTCGGCCTAGAAACTGCGCCGATGCAACGATAGGGGCCTAAGTGTTTACTGATTAAGTGAGTCACACAGACAGCAGGATCCTCTGTGCTGCGTCCCTCCCTGTAAGCAAATTGTAAGGGGTCCTACAAGAAGTCATCTCTATCTTAAGAGGGTTCACAATCACTCTCTCAAAACATTTCATTACCCCGCATGTTAGAGCAACAGGTCTAAAATCCTTATTCCCAGCAGGACAAGATACTTTAGGTACTGGAATAATCAGTGATTTTTTCCACAGGTCTCGGAGACATTTATTTTTTGTATAATTTTAAAGCAACAGCACAGTAAAGAGGATATTAATCTAACATGATGTCTGTAGTTCTTTATAGATCTAGCCTCTTAATTTTGCTCTCAAAGTGCACCAGATTGAAGCATTTTACTTTAAAATGGGCACAATTTTCTAACCGAGGGGGCACAGCCCCCCCCTGGGCCCCCCATGCCGCGCTATAATGACCTCTGTATTTCTCAAACCCTGGCTACAGGCCTGCACACAGCGTGTGTGGACTGTCCTGCACAAAACGTATTTCGCGGTTTTTTGAAAGACCGCACCGTTGCAATATAATTGACTTGCAAAGTGTTGTGGGTGGGGCCTATTTCACAGAAATCGCTATTTCGCCTTCTAATTTTGTCCAATCTTCACCAAACCACAGCACACAGCATGTGTGGACTGTGCTGCTCTAAACGTATTTTGTGGTTTTTTGAAAGCCCGCACCGCAGCATAGCTATTCCATCATGAATATGATTTTGGGATACTGCTAACTGGGAGAGAAGTTGAACAGGCACCATGAAGCTAATCAGAGGGGTGGGGTCCTTTTAATGCCACAAATACACATCTTTTAGAATTTCACAATAAATACACGGGCGTGTGTACCAGGGCCGGCGCCAGGATGAAATGACTGAGGGGGCGGTTATAACTGGGGAGGGGGCTGTTTTTTTTTTTTTTTTTTTTTTTTTTTTTTAACTCATTGAGTGCCAGCCACTTTTGGAGAACGGACGCTCCCAGTGCCAGAGTTTCAGAGCGTTTTTCAGTGATTTCTCGAGGCCCACAGAATATTGTGTGATATTACTATGTAAACACCGAAGACGCACAAAGAACGATGAGACTCTCTTCTATCATCTGCAAAAAAAAGTTTATTGATACCATTTTCCGTTCTTTAGTTATGAGCCGGAGAAGATAGGCTGTTTTGAGCAAAAAGACACATTTCAAATTAGAAGCTGAGTTATTCCGCCTTTTGTGAAATGCAGCATTTCAAGCACATTCACTGAGTCTGAAGCTAATATTTTCTGATGTGGTGTAGTAGTGTGGTGCCCTGTGTGCCCCACCCCCCTCTCCCCCCCTCAGCTGCAAACTCCTCCCCACACTAACACACAGCCTCACGCACCCAGTCTATTTTCGGAGCGCTCCGTTTTTGTGCGGCGGTTCCCAGCGCGACACGGAAATGCCAAACCGGACTGCAGGGAAAGGTTTGGCCCTTCGGCGTCGGGTGCTGCCTTTCTGGCGGCTAATCGTGTGGAGAAACTATACAGCAGAGACAGAGGGGCTGAGTTGTGGGAGCGGATTGACTGCTGTTCGCAGCCAACGTCAGATTGCAGCCAGAGCAATCTATATGGCTCTGACTGCAGCATGAGCGGTTTCTTTTTCATCACAGGGCTTTTTCCAGCTGTGTTCCGGACCTTTCTCTAATCTGGAGAGCACTGTCGCCACCTAATGGGTCTGTAAAATAGGTTATACACATCCAATAGCTACAATATTTGTACAGGAGATGCAGAAGGCTTTGATCCACGTCCCACCGTCAAAAAACGCATTTGACGTCGATCGACGTCCTTGGCACTCTACGTCACTATTTACTTTGACGTTGATCGACGTCCTTGGCACTCAATGAGTTAATATGATATTTTTATATCGTAAAACATAGGTTATGTTGAGGCAGGCCCTAGTCCTATACTATGAGCCACCGAGGTGCTTGATTACCGGGTTGAGTTGTGGCTGACTCGCTAGCTGTGGTGATGTTGTTACGATACCAGTTTGTGATGTGCTGCTGATGAAAGGATCCAAACAGTTGTTTATAGTGCGGAAACCAGTCCATTTATTCCATCGTTGACAGGCAAACAATAATCCATTTATCGACCCACGAATATCCCAACATAGCAAACAAAATAGCACAAAACAAAATCAACGGCATGTAGCACAGCAGTGCGGTAAAAACCGTTCGCCCTTCCGGAGTCAAAACACCTACCAATCCCAGGGCAGAAGCTACATTTATAGACCACCTGAGCCCAGGTAATCGGCACAGCGACGCCCCCTGGACACATCAAATATTACACTCAAATAAGCACACAAGAAATACAAACCAGGTTCAATTTGGCCGTTACACACCCGCTCCTTAAATGAGAATGACAGGAGGTCAGGAGCAATTACACAAAATAAACATAGAGCCAAATTAATTAACGAAAGACAACTAAGGAGGTTTAAGGTCAGAGCACATACTGTCCAGCTCCACGGTGCATCGCCTCTCCGTCGCAGCAGGTTGGGCTGGCTGGAAGAAGTGAGCGGTCCTGGCACCACTCCTTTTCAGCCATGGAAGCATCAACGTCACTAAAAGCCTCCTCCAACACCTGATGTGGCTTCTCTTCCCGCTCCTGTTGTGGGTTTGCCTCACCGAGCGCCGCCTCTCGCTCCTGCTGTAGGTCGGCCTGGTGGGCGTCCTCCTCCCGCTCCTGCTGTGGTTCCTCCTCCAGAACCACACAGACAGCTGCCACCTTCCGCTCCTGTTGCGGTTCCTCCTCCATAACCTCACAGATCGCCGCCGCCTCCTGCTGCGGGTTCGACTCTCTCATGGAGGCGTAGACCTCACTGACCTTCTCCTGCTGCAGATCGGCCTGTGGTGGTGGTGATTGTGAGGGTTGCTGCAGCTGCTTCTCCGGTTGTTGTGTAGGTGGTTGTGGTTGTGAGGGTTGCTGCGGCTGCTGTGTTGGTGGTTGTGGTGGTGTGTTCCTCTTTGAGGACGCTCGAGAGGAACGTTTGTGCTCAGCTGCACGAAGCACTGCCAGCTTAGCATCACAAACCGCTAGCTCAGTGTCGATATCGAGCTGCTCCAACTTCCTCTTCAGCTGTAGTTGCCGCTCCTCCACGGCTTGCCTTCTCAGCACCCTTGCTTCGTCCTCCCGAGCATGCTTCTCCTTTAAAGCTGCTGCACAGATCACAAGTGCTGCCCTTTCAGCCTCTGTCTGAATGATCATTTTGGATATGGTGCTTGACCTAACACCTTTACAACTACTGGAGTGTTTACTGTCATGGTTAGACACACTGACATCAGGATGAACATCACCCACAACAACATTACGTTTTTCAAATACACTACCTTCATTAATAGATTTAGCTTTTGTACATACAACAAACAATTCACCAAGATCCATACCACCATGATTAAACACATTTTCCTTTATATTGGCGTGCACCGCTCCGGACGACATGGTGCAATGTCAGTCCTATAGTCCGTTCGCATGAACAGTCAATGGAAAGCGAACAGTCAATACCTCCAATGTGTTGGATACTCCACAGGTGGCTAAGGGACTGTTCGTTATTTATGAGAGGGGGTGTATGGTGCAGAAAGGGGGAGGGATATCAAATATTTTTTTGAGTACTGGGGAGGGACTTGTGTTTTTTATTTTGGCTTTAGGGAGGGCTACAACATTCATTTTTTGTATTTTGTATATATTTTAAATGCGTTTTTTCGTTCCAAAATTCGTGTTTACTCCCCTATTTATATCTATGGTTTACCTGTATGGTGACTGGATTTGGTATCTCCCATTCCTTCCTTTCACGTAAACCGCTGCTCCTATGCACTGTGTCCAGGCCCTCACTCGGTCCTGCTGTTTGCTTGGTGCATTGACTGCAAACGTTTATCATCGCTTTATATTGTTTCAGAGCTGGAATTGTTGACACATATGCAGTTGGCTAGGCTCAGGGCCGGTTCGAACATATAGGCGACATAGGCGACCGCCTAGGGCGTCACTTGAAGGGGCAGCAAATTGTGCGCCTTCACTTGCAGCTCTCCAAATATTCTCCAGCGCTCTGCCTCTCATGCTCTTCCCCGCTAGATCAATTCTCTCGCCGCTGTCCGCGGCACGAACCGCCCGCCCTACTATGCCTCTGATTGGCCTACCCTGATATTCTTACCCTAACCCAACCAATCATCACTCCTCATGCCTAAACAAGCACTACTACTAGCCAATCAGAGGCAGAGAAGGGCGGGTCATCATGTCTTCTCCATCCCGCTTGAATGAGGAAAAGGGACATAGCCTACAAGTAGACTAATTTACATCATTAACTTTGGGTTAAGGTAGCCTAGGCCATGTGCTCATATGTGTGTACCAGTATTAGTGTAATCAGTAAATTAGCGCGATATTTCTAACGTTGTTTCTGGGTTCCAAAACAATCTGTTTCCCTGTGCGGTGCGCAGTGCGCACTTTGCCTGCCCATTCATTGGAGAGACCAAAATTCCAAGATACAATATCTGAAGTTTCTCAAAGTTGAAACTACCTCTGCAGTAGTAGCCTACAATGAAACAAGACAGACTTAATGGACTGGCAACAATCTCCATATAAAATGAACTGGCAGAGAGAATCCTAATAGAGGATGATTGGATTTATTTAAAGACCTTTGCTGACGCAGCCCCCGCTGGTGTCCACTTCTGAAAGGTAAACAAGCTTTATTTGCCAACAGCTCGTAACAACAACTCGCCTTTGTTAAGTTGTGAATCTGCTGATGATATAGGCTATAGGCTAAATACATTGTGAGTCTTATATTACTGTGGTTGCGCCGCCGTGCGCACATTCCGTGTTTTATGCACATGAGAAAGTGGTAGATAAGAGAGATTTGCATAGTTTGAGGGTCTGAAAAATGTGATTATTTGGAAAATATCTGTGCTGTATCATGACTGCTGTGGTTATTGGAGTTATTATGCAGACCTGTGCAGACCTGTGGCGCGTTATTTTTGTAGGTAGGCTATATGGATGTGCAAAATGCCTGCATATTGCGTCATGCATACTTTGATGCTGGTATGGTGTTGCCAATTGGGGACGGCATAATTTGTTCTCGCCTAGAGCGGCAGAATGGCACGCGCCGGCCCTGGCTAGGCTACTGTAGGCTTTATAGCTAGGAGATGAGGCAGTTATTGGGCTGGGTAGCCTACTAAACGTTATATGCCCCCCGCCCCCTCTCTCCCCCGGTGTCATAGGGCGCTATCAAACGTAGCCAAATCATCGGAAAAGGTCATATTTTCTTCAATACTACCTTTGGTGTGAATATGATAAAGTGTGGTTATTTATGGGAGGGTCATGCATTTATCTCCAGTCACTCAGGGAGGGACATGGAAAAATATTTATAGATCTGGGGAGGGTGAAGGAAAAAAACGAAAAACAAAGTCGCCCCTGCACCATACCCCCCCCCTCTCATAAATAACCAACAGTCCCTAAATAGCATTAGCACTGTAGCTCCTGCGTGTCTGTATCCACCCCCTATGAATGGATGCAGACGCCCTCCACCTTAGCCGAGAGGCCAAGCACCAAGCAGCTACCCCGGCCTGTCCGTGGCAGATCACCTGGTCCTCCTCCAGTTCGGTTGACTGCAGCGCCAGCAAGGCCAGCCGAGATGAGCCTAGCTGCGGCCTGTCTGTAGCAGGTCTCCCGGTCCCACTGGCGCAGCGATCGCGTAATCCAAAATCATCCACGTTAATCCAAACGTTAGTAGCGTTAGCAACGCTGGCTACCCGGCCTGTCCTGGCAGCTCTCCCTCCTCCTCCATAACATAACGTTACAAACGTGACGTATCCAACAAACAAAACAAAGTCCGGTTGTGAATTTGGCACGGTTTTTACTAATGGCTCATAGTATAGGACTAGGGCCTGCCTCAACAGAAAGTATTAAAAAAAAACTTGCAAATGTAAAAGTGCTTCTTAGCCATACTTGTAGGATAACCTAGGTAATAACATTATGAGACATTGTAATTTTCAAAGCAAATAGATAGACGGAGCTACTTTCCTGATAAAACAGGAAATGGCAGGAAAGTAGTCTCTTATGGGGTTGTGTTTCTGTGGCTTTCTAAAGCTGGAGTGAGTACATTTACATATTTGTTTATATAAAACAAATGCCCATTACATTCAAGCCATTGCCAAACGAGTTCCCACAATGCTGTATTTCACAATATACCAGAGTTTTCAATCTGACACAGTCGTGCCTGACAGGTAGAACACTCAGGTTGTCTGATTGAAAACTCTGAGAAAGGTATACTGAGAAATGCACAGAGAGAGTTATGTGGTGCTGATAGGCTTAATCAGCATTGTGGGAAGTCGTTTTGCAATAACTGAATATAACGGACATTCGTTTATGTTACGCACTCCAGCTTTAATCAGCGAGGCCCAGTTCCTGGGTCCTTACGTTGAGACTTGTGCAGTATATTTGATACTGCATGCCTACATTATGTTTTGTAGTTTGTCATTTTCACAATCACATAAGGAGAAGTGTTCAGACTGTGATTTTTGTTTTAAGAGTAGCTCTATTGAAACTTGCTGTGGTGTGGTGGTTTCAGTATTTGGTCAGCAAAAAATGTATACAAAATCTTTTTCTCAGATTTGATGTAGAATTGTGATGGTTTTTCTAATTGGTAGTTTTCTAATCTTTTACATTGACTTTTGTGATCTAGACTTCAGAAGACCCAAACGGTTTCCTGCGCCAACGACCTCTGTCATCTCCAGTTGTGGTCATCGGTGAGGAAAACTGCATGACCGCCATGGAGCATACCAGTGGCGACCTTCGAAAGAGGGGCTTGTCTACCTGATGGCATATTATTATGTCCGGCATCTCGATAACTCCCCCCCCCCACACACACACAGACAGTTTCTATGTTCTACCGGTCTAGGTTTTATATTTTTTGAAAGGTTATTTTATTAAAAGATATATATTATTTTATTTAAAAATGTATCTGGTTATAAGATGGACCTTGAGTGTCAAACTATGCTGTTGTGTCCATAAGGGAATTGGGTCTCCTTATCCAGCTGTTAAAATAATATAAAATAAATAAAATGCTGAAAATAACAATGCTTCTGGTGCCTTAATTTTAGACAAATTCAGTTATTTTCATCATGCTGTTTGAAGAAATTGTGTCTTATTGTAAGCTTTCTTGGGCTAATTATGCATCTTAGATTTAAGATAGAAATGATCAAAGTCAGCTTAATCAAGAAACCAAAAACCCAATTTAAGGAAATCTTTCTTAAATAACATAGTTTTCCTTGCTTGTATTAAGCAGAACTTGCTTAACTCTATGCATTTTTGTCTAGTTTTAAGGCACAGCATGATCCTTCAGTGGCTAGACTTTTTTGCTAGTTTTAAGAATTCTAGTCAAGCAAAATTTGCTTACCCCATTGGCAGAATCTTTGCTTGATATAAGAAAATTTGACTAGTTTCAAGAATATTTTGCTTGTTTTAAGTAGGGCTGTTTTTGCAGTGCAGAGAGATCTCATGTTATGTATGTTATGTTATGCAGCCTGGACAGACCGAGGGGAGTGCCAGCTATGAATTTTACAGCAGCAGGGGGTGGATTTCTTCTCTTCCTTCTGTCTGTGTCAGGTATTGTATTATTATTACATTTATATTTTACACATTTTGCTGCTGGTACTATATAGTAGGGGTGTGCCGAAAAATCGTTTCTTCGATGCATCGCGATAAGACACGTAACGATTCAAATCGATGCAAAATGTTTGATTATCGATTACTTTTCCTGACCACAGAAACAGAGCCGTAGCGCCCGGAACGAAAAAAGCCGGCCGGACAGTTTTAAGGGACGGACTCATAAGACCGACTGTAGACACTAGACAGAGAAAATGGCGGCGGCAGCAGCTAACGCGCTAGCTGCTCTGACTGAGCGTAAGATTCACCCATCTGGGTTAAAATCCACCGTGTGGAGGCGACTTGGGTTTTATGAACATGAAGGCAGAACGACGCTTGACAGAAACTACTCCGTGTGTACGACGTGTAAAACACGAATCAAGTACAGTGGCAACACCACGAACATGAGGCACCACCTCACGCGTTTTCATCCCGGGTGGGAGGCGGAGAAGACGCTGGTTGTTGCTACTGCTAACCAGCGAAGAATTGAGGACGGGTTCAGAAAACTTCCCCGCGGCTCTGACAGGGCGAAAATAATCTCAACCTAAAGGAAGTAGGCAGTGAAAGAGGAGGTGAAGGGCTGAAGGAAGGAGGCAGTGAAGGAGAGGGGAGGTGAAGGGGTGAATCTGTTAATTCTGTTATTTTATTCATCCGCCACTTATTTAGTTTTAAAGCTGCTTTTGGTTGTGGATAGGAAAATGTTTGCTTGTTGTGGGATGATGCTATGCTGCTCACTGGTCATTTGTAAAGGATTTTGTTTGGAAGTCTGTATTTATTATTTATGAATAAGCTATTTGTTTTGTATTAAACAAACATGCTAGTACCGAAATCTGTGAAAACAGCAGAGAATTTTGGTTAAAATAAAAGAAGTTTCTAAAGGCACTTTGTTTCAAATAATCTCACCTGTAAAGAGCAGCTTTTTGTTGTGGGAAATGTAAAATGTTTTGGATGTATTGTGTTTGGTCTGATTGATCTAAATAAAAGATAATGGAGGTAAATTTGTTTGTTTCCTTTAATTAATGGATACTGACAAAGAAATCCTGTATGGGGAAAAAGATACTGACAAAGAAATCCTGTATGGGGAAAAGATGCATCGAAATCGTAATCGTGATTAATCGTAATCGTTTTTTAATCGAATCGTAGCACCCTTAATCGTAATCGAATCGAATCGTGAGGTGCCTAAGGTGGCACACCCCTACTATATAGCCACAACAATTGACACTGAGTGGAACAGTGGAATACGCTTCACTGTAGGCATGTCAGCTGTTCAGAAAGATCATTGACATTCATCAATATCTGTCAAACAGAAGAAAGTGTTATTTTGTCAAACAAGTTCTGAAGCTATGGACTTAATAAAAATGCCACTATTGTTTGATACTTTTTGCTGTCAATCAGGTGTATTTTATTTTATTTTATTGTATTTTATTTATTTATCATGTTGTTTTCATGGCGTGTCGAGGGCTCGGACCCAAAGGGGCACAAGGTTGATTTCGGGCATATGTGTATATATATATCATATGCTGCTCATATTGGGCGCATTCTTGTAAAATATATATTTGATAGTAACACCAAAGTAAAACCAGAAATCCCAAAATAACATAAAGGTGGTGTTGCACTATGGTTTATGTTTTGCGTATTCGCAATCACTTGTGTTGTTCAGTCAGCCCTCAGCCAGGCAAGAAGGCGGCGGTATTTCCCCACTCTATATTCTGTCCAAACAGTCACTGTTTCAACCATGTGACATTGTTGAGAAAGTTTGGTGACATTGACAAATTGCAGTGTAAAAACTAACCGGACGAACTGAAAAATGCAACAATGTTGCAACTTCACCCCCCAAATCACATCGAGTCCATCAGCTTATATGTGAAAGTGATCTTAGATCTGTAATGAGCAGCATATGACAGCTGCTGATCAGCACTTGTCATTCTGAGGAGTTTGAAGCTTAGCCACAAAATGCCCTTTTCCTCTTGGTACTAAGATCCTCTCTGTTTGACTTCACAATAGAGCTGAGATGATGTGAGTGGCAAAATGGTTATGGGAAATGTAGTCCAGGTCTCTATAGCTTCACATACTGCAGCACCTCCACACTGCAGATGTGATTGTGCTTTGTGATGTGTTCTGTGTTACAGTGGTAGTGACTTACACTCCTACTGAGATCTGTGCCATCAAAGGATCAACACTGGACATACTCTGCTCCTACACATATCCAGCCTACCTAGATGACCCTACTGTCACAGTTAAGAAGACGTGGTTTAAAGAGAAGGGTGGTGAACCTGTGGATGTGACAACAGACTCGGAGTATGCCGGCCGTGTGGAGTATGGTGGTGATGAGAAGAACTGCAGCCTGAGAATCACAGACCTGAGAGAGAGCGACTCCGCTGTGTACAAGTTCAGCTTCACAACAACCCATCCAGCTGGGAGCCATACTGCTTCACCTGGAGTTAATCTGACTGTCACAGGTAACTCTTTGATCAGACCATTTGTTACTTCAGTTACAACAAACAGCTCCACAATGAAGTGACTGAGGGGACAATTATTTTTATATAGTAAAACAGTCGGTTATCAGCACTGTGTGTCAGGTTTTTCTATAAATCTTTAATAAACATTGTGTTTTGGTTAAGCGTCATATCCAAATGTTGAAAGTTTAGAGCAGTGATATTCAACCTGAGGCTCTAGACTCTTCATGGTTAGTTGTGGCTCTTTTTAAGTCCTACTTAAAATAAATATTTAAATAAACAAACAAACAAATAAATAAATAGTAGGGCAAGGTTGCATACCACTGGTTTAGATTGTATAAGGACTGAGATCATTGTGGTGGAACTTAGATGATGGCCGTCTCCATGCTCAATTATGTCTCATAATTTGTTTGTAATTTTGGGGTTGATTGCATCTTTTGGTAATTGGCTGGTGAGCACTTATGTTGTGGAAATAGCTCAGAAACCGTTGGAAAGCCATACTGTACATATCCCCTGAATGGCCTATAGGTCAGGGCTATTCAACGTTCAGAGGGCCACATTGTCAGAAAGCTAAGGGCCCGGGGGCCGGACATTTCCCTGAGCTATTATTATCATCAGCATCACCACATCTTATTATTAGGGGTCCAAGCACGAAGTGCGTGGATCCCTATTGTATCTGTTCCGATTATTTTTTTTTTTCTTCTTCTCCGGTAAAACTGTATGTACAGCAGAAACTGTAAGGCTCAGCATAGCCAGACTGGGCACATAGATTGTAAATGTGCCTCACTACTCAGAAACAAAAAATGACCCATATCGGCCAGATGGTGGCGCTATAACAGACCATTTCGCGTTATGGTCCATATCTTCTGAACCGTGTGTCCTATACTAAAAATTTCACTTCTCAGGGATTCCTTGGATCAATACGCATCTATCCATCTAGGCCCCGCCCATTTGCGTGTGCCTAGATTTTCCGCCATTTTGAATTTTATCAAAAACCTACTTTTGCGAACTCCTCCTAGACCGTTTGGCCAAATCACATAGGAATTATTCTGGGTCATCTATGGACTACCCCGACCCAAAGTTATTAAAGGATTTTGGATACGTGAAACCGTTTTGAAATTATAAATGTCTAAACTTTTGTGTATTTGCTTTTGTTCTTTTCCTGCCCTAAAAGTGTGTGGATGTCAGAAACCATACACCCCCCATCACCCAAACTTTCCACACAGGTTCACGACATCACCCACTACTCAGAGTAAAAAAATTACACCAATCCACCAGACGGTGGCGCTATAACAGCCAATTTCACGTTTGTCGGTCAATAACTTCTGAACCACGAGCCGTAGAATCAAAATTCCACATCTACCGGTTTCCCTGGAGCATCGTGCATCTAACCTACTAGGCCACGCCCATTTCTGTCTGTTAGATTTTCCGCCATTTTGAATTTGATCAAAAACCTACTTTTGCGAGCTCCTCTTAGACCGTTTGGCCAAATCACACGAAACTTTTTCTGGGTCATCTATAGACTACCCCGACCTAAAGTTATTAAAGGATTTTGGATACGTGAAACCGTTTTGAAATGATAAATCTCGAATCTTTTAATGAAACACACGCCAACACTAAATTGCCCACAACTCATTAACCGGTCAATTACAACTACTGCTGCTACTACTGCTACCACTCCCACTACTACCAACACTACTACTACTACTATTACTACTTCTGCTACTATTATTACTACTACTACTACTACTACTACTGGAAGTTGGAATGTAGCATTTTGGGTGGGGTTAATGTGTTTTGGAGTTCTGCATCTGCTGTAGCATAATACATAGTTGGTTTAGATGTCACACAGTAATGCCCGATCCACAAAGACTTGACACCCACGTTTTAATAAAAACAAGTTTATGCCATAATAAGGTTACATCCGTGCCTTGTCATTGCTGTGGAAGGATGGTCTAGGGGTAAAGTAGCAGACACCAAAGCTGGAGGTCCTGGGTTCAAACCACAGCCAGGTAACTTTTTTATTTTTTGAAAATGTAGAATAAAGGTTAATCTGGATATAATTATGTATAAAGCTGCTGAATACACACTGTGTACATAGCAGAATAACTGAATATGCCTATTCATGGTAACGTCATATTTTGACGTCATCTTGACATTCCTGTGTAGATGTCTAAATGATCCCCAAATCGGCTGTGATTTGACCTAGTCCTGGACGTCACTGAAAGATGATATCAGAACATCATCATGATGTAATTGTGTTTGCTGGGAGCCTTCTTTCAGATATATGAGAGGAAAAACATTCCAATACATTACTGTGTCTTCAGATGGGAAAGGTCCAAAAAGAGAATTCAATCTGAATTATCCTTGTCACTCATGTGCTCATTGTAACAGCACAACCCACACCAATTAGTTCAAACACCTCCATTCAGGGCAGACTTTTAATGGAAAGTGGTGCATTATGTGTGTAATACAAAAATGTCCTTAATGGTAAATGGACTGCATAACAAGCTGCCATGCAGGGTGCTGGCTATAGTCACCAAAAGCAATTTCAGGGATAAAACCCATCAACCTTCTCTAGTGGACGCCACTACGCCCTATGGTTTGATGTGTGTGTGGGAAAGACACAATGACAACTGAAAATTCTGATTTCAGAACACAAAAGCTCCATCATGAGACAAGAACTAACCTCTCCTGTTGCAAAACACGTTCTTGAACGCAGCCATCTCGAGCTAACATTTCCAAGATATTGAAAAAGTTCATGAAACACCGCAAAATAAGGAGGCAACATGTGGGGTTTTAATTACTGTTACTGACTTACCTGTCTGAAGTTGAAAGTTGTTCATCCCACGTGGGGTTTGAACTTTGAGCCACAATGGTCTTTAGTTAGCATAAGTCATGAGTTTTACCAAGTGAGCTATCCAGACTGTTGTGTTTAACTTTGTAGACCATCTTATATGTATCTGCAGAGCCAGAGAAGTACTTGTCGTATTTACAGTATGTTCTACCCAAATACCACTTTCTGTCCAGATACTTAAAGGGAAATTGTACACAAAAACTGCTTTCTATCCAAGTACTACTTCAAGTCACAAGTACTTATGTGACCACAACACCCTGACTGACCCCATAACCCTTTACTGACCACTACATCCTTACTGACCTTGCTTGGACCCCGTCATCGCCGCTTGCGGCTATATTTATGTTTATTTTAGTACATTACAAAAGTGGCCTAATCACAGCCTCATGGTCCATGTTTTGATTTCTTCTTCTTCTTTTAGTGGTAATTCTATTTTCTTTTCAAAACACAAATGAAAAACAGAATCATGAATTAATTTGTATCTGCTGCTGATGCCTCTGTGTGTCATCCTGAGACGGGAGAGAGAGGAAAGAGAGGGAGGAGAGAGACATAGAGAGAGATAGAGGGGAGAGAGAGGAAAGAGAGAGGGGGGAGAGAGACAGATAGAGAGAGGGAGGGGAGAGAGGAAAGAGAGAGAGGGAAGAGAGAGAGAGGGGGAGAGAGAGGGGAAAGAGATGGGGAGAGAAAGAGAGAGAGAGGAAAGAGAGAGAGGACAGAGAGAGAGGGGGAGAGAGAGGGGAAAGAGATGGGGAGAGAGAGAGGAAAGAGAGTAGGAGAGAGAGGAAAGAGAGGGAGGGGGGAGAGAGAGGAAAGAGGGGGGGGAGAGACAGATAGAGAGAGAGGGGGGAGAGAGAGGAAAGAGATGGGAGATAGAGAGGAAAGAGAGTGGGAGAGAGAGACAGAGTGAGAGAGAGAGAGGAAAGAGAGAGAGGTGGAGAGAGAGGAAAGAGAGAGGGAGAGAGAGGAAAGAGATGGGAGAGAGAGGAAAGAGAGGGGGGGAGAGAGACAGAGAGTAAAGAGAGAGAGGGGAGAGAGAGAGGAAAGAGAGAGGGAGAGAGGGGAGAGAGAGAGAGTGAAGAGAGGGGGAGAGAGACAGATAGAGAGGAAAGAGAGAGAGGGGAGAGAGATGAAAGAGAGAGAGGGGGGGAGAGAAAGAGAGGAAGGAGAGAGAGAGGGGGAGAAAGAGAGGAAAGAGAGCAGGAGAGAGAGCGAGTTAGATGCATGGATGTGAAAGCCAACATGGATTGCTCACATGGCGCTCGCTATCAAACTCATTGTGGGAGTTCCTCAAATCGACGGCGACCTGAAACATTTTGGCCACTTTTCTCAAATTTCTCAAAATATCTCATTTGAAATTAACTCATTGAGTGCCAATGACGTCGATCGGCGTCAAAGTAAATAGTAACATTCAGTGCCAATGACGTCGATCGGCGTCAAATGCATTTTTTGACGGTGGGACATGGATCAAAGCCTCAGGCATCTCCTGTACAAATATTGTAGCTATTGAAGGTGTATAACCTATTTTACGGACTCATTAGGTGGCGACAGTGCTCTCCAGGTTAGAGAAAGGTCAGGAAAACAGCAGGAAAAAGCCCCGTGATGAAAGAGAAACCGCTCATGCTGCAGCCATGCCATATAGATTGCTCTGGCTGGATCTGACGTTGGCTGCGAACAGCAGTCAATTCGCGCCCACAACTCAGCCCCTCTGTCTCTGCTGTATAGTTTCTCCACACGATTAGCCGCCAGAAAAGCAGCACCCGACGCCGAAGGGCCAAACCATTCTCAGCAGTCCGGTTTGGCTTTTCCGTGTCGCGCTGGGAGCCGGCGCACAAAAACGGAGCACTCCGAAAATAGACGCTGGGTGCGTGAGGCTGTGTGTTAGTGTGGGGAGGAGTTTGCAGCTGAGGGGGGGAGAGGGGGGTGGGGCATGCAGGGCACCACACAACTACACCACGTCACTACATCAGAAAATATTAGCTTCAGACTCAGTGAATGTGCTTGAAATGCTTCATTTCACAAAAGGCCGAATAACTCAGCTTCTAATTTGAAACGCCTGTTTAGGCTGAAAACAACCTATCTTCTCCGGCTCATAACTAAAGAACGGAAAATGGTATTGTAGCGTTCCTGGTATTTATGGAATCATGAGGCTTCTTGTTGGTACAGGGTTCTTTATTCACAGTTAGTTATCTTACAACTCTTGGCGGTTGCTACGCACATAGCTAGCTAGCTGCTTCCTCCTTGGGCTGTTCATGGAGACTGCCTTCACGCATGCTCTCTCTCACCGGAAGTCTCCCCCAAACATAGTGTTCCCCCCAGTAACACTCTCACACATCAGTTCCTAGCTGCAATCGAGACACTTCTATTGCACACCACATTACATGTAACTCTGGATCGCTACATACTCCCCGCCCAACAATAAGGCCAGCTCCCACGCTGGCACCACAACCCACACATCCCCCTGTACCAAAACACACCCACAACTCTTCTTTTTCTTAACACACTTTTTTCCAACACATTTCCTCCCACCACCATTTTTGCCATTTTTATTTTCTTTACAAACATTTCCAAAACCACCACCATCCTCCCTTTTTTTTTTTTTTTTTTTTTTTTTTAATACCGCTCAAAGTCCTCTGCAGTGCAGCTCCCCCCCCGGCGCCCCACAGCCATCACACGCACTGCAGTATCTCCACACGTCCTCCTCGCGTCCGGCCCAGTAGAAAAGTGCACTAACATTGCGGAGCATCTTCTCAGGCTCGTCATGCCCCGTACGGCCCCTGTGCGCCCACCGCACAACCAACCCCCGCAAGTATCTGGGCACAACCGCCTGCCTCCCTTTTACCCCATGCCCTGTTCTCTCCAACAGCCCATCTTCATCCAGCCGCAGGTCGGTGAACATGTTCCACAGTCCTTTCGTGGCACGGGAAAACATGTGAGTCTCCTCCATGGGGGGCCGGCGTCCTGCCCGCCGCCTGCACGTCTCTCTTCTCCCGCTGTCCTCCGGTCCCCGACAGCCCCCCGACACTCCCTGGCCAGGTGTCCCATCGCGCCGCATGCCCAGCAGGCTCCCTGCTGTCCATGTCGTTGTCCCGCGTACCTGGTCTGTTCCCCGGGACCGCCGCGACACCACCTCGCCAAGTGCCCCGGTTTCCCACACGTCCAACACAATCTCTTTTGCGGCTCCGAGTGGGGCCCATGCTCAACCGTGACGCGGTATACAGTGATGCTGTTGACGTTTGGTTGCTCCCCTGGAGCGGTGGGAGGGTGGCCCATCTGAACTACTGGCCCCCCTGCGAACGTAAGTGTCCTCTTTCCCAGGTCTACTGTGCATTGGTTTAGCGTCAAGTAGTCCTCCCCCAAGATACAGGGCCCCGCCATCTCTACTACCCATACGGGAAAGTTCACTGTCTGTCCCCCCACAGTTATCATCACGGACCCCCTTCCCCTCATCGGCATCAACTCACCGGATACTGTCCTCAGCAGCTGTGCCGCTGGCTGCTCCAGAAGCGCTCCCTCTGGCATCATGTTGGAGTTCACCAGCGTTGCCGTACACCCCGTGTCCACCAGGGCGACACAGTACCTCCCCTGCAGGTAGACTGGAACATGGCAGCCGTTCATCGTGTGCGGCCCGTTCTGCATGCTGACAGCTCCGGCGATGTCGTCTACTTCGGGGGAAGGCGGAGCCCCACCTCCCCGTCGATGTCGATGGGCTCCCACCCGCGATGACGTGGCTACGGGGAATATGACATCGGGGACCTGTCTCGCCCCTTCTAGACGGGCCCTGTGCCGTTTCCCTGGTTCCACGCTCCTCCGCCGCACTCTCTGGCCCGATGTCCGGGGCGTCCACAGGTCCAGCAGCGCATGGCCCCGGGCCCCCTGGGCCAGGTATTGTCTCGTGGGGTGGGCTCCAGGGTCGCGCTTCGGAGCAGTTGTTCTTTTAACTGCTGCACTGACTCGGACAGTTCTCTCACCATGTTGCCTTGCTCCGCCAACGCCATCTTCCACGCTGGCTCTTCTTGCAGCGGGCTCTCCGCCGCCATTCTCATCACGGGGGCGGCTCTGCTCGTGCCGCTGCTCCTGGCCCAACCCTCCACTGTCTCTCTTTCAAGCGCCAACTCCAGCGCTACCTCCAGTGTCTTTGGCCGTTTCAGCATTACCTGATCGCTTAGACTTCGCGGCCCGATTGCCTGGATAAAGTAGTTTCTGGCCAACTCATCCAGCGACTCTGGCGGCAGCCGGCTGTATACGCGCCGGCTGAGGATCTCAATGTCTGTTGCCAGTGCCCGCAGCGACTCCCCCGGTCGTCTACGCCTGTTACACAGTTCCGCAACCCCGATGCCTTTCTCTTCGCATTGGCCGAAGCGCCTCCGCAGGGCCGCCATCACCACATCTAAGTCTTTTGTATCGGCCATCGCTGCCACGCACGTTATAGCTTCACCCTCGAGGGACATCACAAGATGGCTGGCTCTTTCCTCTCTCGACCAGCCATTCATGTCCGCTGCCACGTTAATCATTGTGCAATATGGCTCCCACTCGCTTTTACCGTTGTATTTCGGTGGATTCACTTCCTTCTTGCCTCGGCGGGCGCCGTCCCGCGCCGCCTCGATCCGCGCCATAGCCCCGTCACTGGCCCGCGGGCTAGCTTCGCTGGGCCGTGGGATAGCTTCCGTGGCTACGGCGGCAGCGCTGTCCGGCTCGGGCTTCACCCCCACCAGCGCCCGGCTTCCTACTGTCTGCTCCGCTTGGATCTCTGCAGGAGCGGCTATGTCTGCCCGGTCCTGTTCCTCTTCGGACGCCTGGCTGTCTGCCCTGGCTCTTTCTCTTCCCGCCTCTCGTTTGATTCTTCTCCGCTCTTTCCTCAGGAACTTCTTCACCATCTTGCCGATACGGAGGCAATATTCACCGCTTAACTTCTGACACCAATGTAGCATTCCTGGTACAGTATTTATGGAATCATGAGGCTTCTTGTTGGTACAGGGTTCTTTATTCAGTTAGTTATCTTACAACTCTTGGCGGTTGCTACGCACATAGCTAGCTAGCTGCTTCCTCCTTGGGCTGTTCATGGAGACTGCCT
>NC_139643.1:4100447-4105447 GCF_964638095.1 Poromitra crassiceps | reverse complement strand
CACAGGTATGTTGAACACAAACTGATATATACAACAACATGGTACATTTAAACTAACTGATGACATCTGAATGTGGACGATACTGTTGAATATTGTGAGAACACTTTCATGTCAAATTGATAGAGATGATATGAATTTGTGTTCAGCTCATTCAGAGATTAACTGGATGATTAATTTAACTCACTGTAGAGTCTACACATTCTACACTATTAACTATTATTATATCTGATATTCTGACTCTCGTGTGTGTGTGTGTGTGTGTGTGTGTGCGTGCGTGCGTGCGTGCGAGCGTGTGTGCGTGTGCGCGTGCGCGTGTGTGTGTGTGTGTGTGTGTGATGCGTGGTTTTTGACCCATCTGTTCTATGTAGATGCTGTGTAGATTCTATACATTACAGTCACATCTGATATTTTGACTCTTGCGCTCTCTCTCGTGTGTGTGTGTGTGTGTGTGCGCGTGTGCGTGTGCGCGGGTGCGTGTGTCCGTGTGTGTGTGTGCGCATGTGCATGTGTGTGTGTGTGTGTGTGCGTGTGTGTGTGTGCGTGCGTGCGCACGCGCGCGCGCGCGTGTGTGTGCGTTTGTGTGTTTGTGTGTGTGTGTCGTGTGTGTGTGCGCGCGCGCTTGTGCGTTTGTGTGTTTATGAGGTCCTATCGACGTCACTATTCACTGACACATGCGCAGCAACGTGTGTGTGCCTGCGTGACTTAACATAGTCAATCTTGTCACGCGTGCACACGTACGCGCACTATGATGTGCGCAAACTACATCACGCGTAACAACAAGCTGCGTAGCACAGCTACTTCCAGCGTGTACACGTGTGACCACTGTTGGAGAAATTTCGTTACGCGTTCACACACACACGCGTTGGTAGTTTGAGTGTTACGCAACCGGAAGTGTATCTGCATCGTGCACAACACTGCGCGTACATGAACGCGTCGTGTAGTTCTGTTCTGTTTTATTCTATCTCTTTCTATGTTACATTTTCATCCAGTAGATGGTGCCAGTGACCAAACCAACCAGTTGATCAAGCATGTCGCTTCGAGGAGCTGTCCTGCTTCTGAAACAGAGCAGCGTCACAATCACATAGCCTGCTATAATGTTTATTAATGTTCCAGATGTATTTTATTTTATTGACAGTATTTCATTGTTAATATGAGCTGCTGCAAGTGTTAATGCTCTGCTGTTCCTTAACAGCAACATGTGAAGTTGTTATTTTTTATTTTGTAGCCTATTATAAAAGCCTGCTGCTCTCTGTTTTTGTTAACTTTATTCCTCATGCAGGCTATATTTTTATTTTATTTATTTATTTATTTGTTTTATTGCCTAAACATTTCAGAGGCCATTTAAAAAACGTTATGCTACATGCTGAAAGATCGCCTGTTTTTTTTTTTGTGTTTTGTAGCTATAGCCTATTATATGGTAACACTTTACAATAACGTAGCTACACAAATACTATAGTAGTTACTAGTAAACTAACCATTAACTAATAGCCAGTTAATGCGTAGCTAATGAAAAATTTGGCATTAGTCAATCACTAGTTAATCATAGTTAATGAGTAGGTAGTCATAAGTTAATGATTAGTATCTATTTTCCTGAAGTATTATTGCCTGAACATTTCTGAGCCATGATTAAAATGATCTGTTTATGAATTGCGTGGTTTTGTGTGCAGTGTGATCAAAGAATAGACCTAGAATGAGTGTGTTTACTGTCATGCACACAATAAACTGATAATGAGAATTACTGAACTCAGAATAATCAGTTTATGAACGAAAAAAGGGCTGTAATAAACACCGAGCGTAGCTCATTGGAGTTAAAACATAGTCTTGTGCATATTCCTACAAGTCATCATGTACAGCAGTCAGATGAAACTATAACAATATAAACAGAATTGAAACGTGTAATAATGGATATGAGTCGGTAAAAGAGTTTTTCATGCTGTCAGGACTGTAGTTGACAACTTGCTTCTACCATCCAGCCGCAAGGGGTCAGCTTAATCTAACTCGGCAATCCCAACACAACCTATTTATACTACAGCTGTTGGGTCTGCGTCTCTGACATGGTGTCATTCATTCACCAAATAAAATAAAATAAAACAACTAATAAAACAACTATAAAAACAGTTTTACCGACTCATGTATCCATTATTACACGTTTTAAATGCTGTTTATGAGGATTAATGGGCGATTTATGTTGTAAAATGTGGGCCCAAGGGATTGTGGGTAATCTTTGGTGCTGACCACAGAATAGTCTGCGAGCAATCTTGGGACAGTAACCTGCTAGCGACATGCTTGATCAACTGGTTGGTTTGGTCACTGGCACCATCTACTGGATGAAAAAGTAACATAGAAAGAAATAGAATAAAACAGAAGAGAAGTACGCGACGCGTTCATGTGTTCAGTGTTGTGCGCGCTGCACATACACTTCCGGTTGCGTAACACTCAAAACTGCCAACGCCTGTGTGTGTGAACGCGTAACGAAATTTCTCCAACACTGGTCACACATGTACACGCTGGAAGTAGCTGTGCTACGCAGCTTGTTGTTACGCGTGATGTAGTTTCGCACATCATAGTCCGCGTGCATGTGCCCGCGTGACAAAATTGTTCTATTATCTTCATGCGTCTTCAGCCGCTCCCAGATTCCTGTGGGGAATCTGTATTCTTCCAGAAATGGCCGGAATGCCCCTCCAGTCCCACCTGGTATAGGCAGGGCTTGGTTGATTATTCTGGCAGTAAGGGGGGCTGTGGTCCGCTTGGCCGCCGGCCGGGTGTCGGTACGGGTCTACACGCTGTTGTCCAGTCCCGTACATCACAAGAGCCAGGATTTGGTGACTGTCGTCATCGGCCAAAATGTGTGCAGGAGCTGGGGGTCTACCCAGCAACTGCTGTAGTGAGCTGCAGTGGCCTCTGGTGGCTTGAGTTTCCAGTTGAGGAAACTCAGCTGCGTAGGGTCAGCAAGGGAGTGAGGGGCCTCTGGTGGCTTGAGTTTCCAGTTGAGGAAACTCAGCGGCATATGGTCAGCGAGGAAGCAGTTTGTCTGCCCTCGTTGGAGGGAAGCCTCGGCCCCTAGTGCCTCGTTGGCCGCCCCGTGGAGCGCCGGTGTGGGATAGGTCTGCTCTGGGCGAATTGCCGGCGAGGCGATGAGGGAGACGGCCGCCCCGTGAAGCATCTGGGGCTCCTGCCTCGCCGTCCTCAAAGGCATGTCCACTTGCTCGGACATCTTGGCCTCCCTGGAGGCCTTGGCTGGAGTTGTCTCCATGAGCCCGGGCAGGGCCAGGAGGTGAATTCTGGGAATAGGTAGTTGAGATGGCTGGGGCTCCTCAACCGAGGCTCTGCTCGGGAAGAGGGCCGGACCCCTTGGTATGGGGCTGACCCATACCCGCCTGGGGTCTCCTGGTCATGGGCGAGGGCCTGGGCCGAAGATATTCCGTCCTGGTGGCTTACGCCCTGATGATGATGACTCCTGTGGCTATGGCTGTGGCTCCTTGGCCGGGGCTCTGCCCGGGAAAGGGGCCGGACTTCTTGATACCGGGGTGGCCTGCTATCAAGTGTCTCACGGTTGGGGCTGCAGGATTCATAGGCGTCGCTGTCCGGACTTGACTGGTGGCCAGCTTGATGGGACCTACCGGTTGGTTGGGATTCCTCGAGGTATTTGATGAGGTCCCGGTTGGTCTCCCTTTGGCGCACGATCGTAGCATCGAACTTAGCCTTTTCTCGAGCTAGATCGGCCCTTGCCTGGACTGCCAGAGCAGGGGGTCTGTTTTCCTGGTGGCTACGAATGAGCTCCTGCCCCGGTTGGATCGTCTGGTGGGATTGTAGGGGGTCTGGCCCCTGAGTACTACTCCTGCTGTATCCAGATTCGATCTGGTGGGGAAAGGATTGCTCCTCTGGTCGGCGAGGTGCCGTGACCAGGGTGAGCTCACCTGACTCCTGTTCCATCTCTGAGCGTCCTCTGATCCGGCTCGAAGGACCAATTTGTTGGGAAGCTTGTGGGCTTGCCTCGTGAAGTGTGCTGGATCGTAGATGAGGGCTCATGGGCCGTGGTCGATCAGAACCACAGAGATGTCGATCCTCGGACGCGGTTGAAGGAATACCACTCGTGACCTGGCTGGTTGTAAGGCAGTCGGTCACCAGGGCCTGGCTGGTTGTAAGACAGCCAGGATTCAGCTCGGGTTCGGATTTGGTCGTGGTAAGGGTAGACATTATGAAGTAGAATAGAGAGAAGGAAGGAAGAATACCGGATACCACATCACAGAACACCTTGTTATATATGTTATGTCTGACATCGCCGATGACCTCACAGGTGAACTCTATGCTATGACATCATCGGTGACCCCGTAAAGTCCCGTCTGCCATCACAGTCAGCCTAGACCGTCTGACATCGCCGATGACCTCACAGGTGAACTCTGACGTCATCATTGATGATAACACGGCGGTGTCATCGTTATTACGTCGTTGGCGCGCCGGCTCGTGGGCATCAACTGCCCCGAGAACACGCCTGACGGTGGGCCATTATGGACCCTTTTCTACACTCTCTCTCTCTCTCGTGTGTGTGTGCGTCTGTGTGCGTGTGTGTGTGTGTGTGTGCAGTGGCGTGCCTGACCAAGTTGGTGCCCTATGCAAGATTTGTGCTGGTGCCCCCCCTCCCCCAAAGAAAATATAATAAAAATTATATTGCAGCGAATTCCACCACTGCAGTGCAGGCTCAAAATCGCCCTTCCCCAGTGGCGCTGGAAGTACTTTTAGGAAGGGGTGCTGTAAGGAAGGGACTTTGATGTTTTTTGGACTTTAATCCATATTTAGAAGAATATTTAATTTTAAATTAACATTAGGATTATACTGTTGTGATGTCATTATTCAGTATCTTCTCCTTTTCTCACTCACTTTCATATAAGCACCTGCTCTCCCTTTAGTCGTTTTACACTACAACAGACAGCAACACAGGCATAAACACTGAACTTATTATTATTATTATGGAAAACCAGATTATGATGAAAATCAAACAC